>NW_026290854.1:90000-147500 GCF_023373465.1 Oncorhynchus keta | reverse complement strand
TCGAACACTGTAATAACTAGCCCACGTCTCCCCCAATCTAACGCTGTAATAACTAGCCCACGTCTCCCCTACGTCTCCCCCAATCTAACGCTGTAATAACTAGCCCACGTCTCCCACAATCCAACGCTGTAATAACTAGCCCACATCTCCCCCAATCTAACGCTGTAATAACTAGCCCACGTCTCCCCCAATCTAACGCTGTAATAACTAGCCCACGTCTCCCCCAATCCAACACTGTAATAACTAGCCCACGTCTCCCCCAATCTAACGCTGTAATAACTAGCCCACGTCTCCCCCAATCTAACGCTGTAATAACTAGCCTACGTCTCCCCCAATCTAACGCTGTAATAACTAGCCCACATCTCCCCCAATCTAACGCTGTAATAACTAGCCCACGTCTCTCCCAATCTAACACTGTAATAACTAGCCCACGTCTCCCCCAATCTAACGCTGTTATAACTAGCCCACGTCTCCCCCAATCTAACGCTGTAATAACTAGCCCACGTCTCCCCCACTCTAACGCTGTAATAACTAGCCCACGTCTCCCCCAATCCAACGCTGTAATAACTAGCCCACATCTCCCCCACGTCTCCCCCAATCCAACGCTGTAATAACTAGCCCACATCTCCCCAATCAAACGCTGTAATAACTAGCCCACGTCTCACCCAATATAACGCTGTAATAACTAGCCTACGTCTCCCCCAATCTAACACTGTAATAACTAGCCCACATCTCCCCCAATCTAACGCTGTAATAACTAGCCCACGTCTCCCCCAATCCAACGCTGTAATAACTAGCCCACGTCTCCCCCAATCTAACGCTGTAATAACTAGCCCACGTCTCCCCCAATCTAACGCTGTAATAACTAGCCTACGTCTCCCCCAATCTAACGCTGTAATAACTAGCCCACGTCTCCCCCAAACTAACGCTGTAATAACTAGCCTACGTCTCCCCCAATCTAACACTGTAATAACTAGCCCACGTCTCCCCCAATCTAACGCTGTAATAACTAGCCCACATCTCCCCCAATCCAACGCTGTAATAACTAGCCCACGTCTCCCCCAATCTAACGCTGTAATAACTAGCCCACGTCTCCCACAATCCAACGCTGTAATAACTAGCCCACATCTCCCCCAATCCAACGCTGTAATAACTAGCCCACGTCTCCCCCAATCTAACACTGTAATAACTAGCCCACGTCTCCCCCAATCTAACGCTGTAATAACTAGCCCACGTCTCCCCCAATCCAACACTGTAATAACTAGCCCACATCTCCCCCAATCCAACGCTGTAATAACTAGCCCACGTCTCCCCCAATCTAACACTGTAATAACTAGCCCACGTCTCCCCCAATCTAACACTGTAATAACTAGCCCACGTCTCTCCCAATCCAACACTGTAATAACTAGCCCACGTCTCCCCCAATCTAATGCTGTAATAACTAGCCCACGTCTCCCCCAATCCAACACTGTAATAACTAGCCCACGTCTCCCCCAATCTAACGCTGTAATAACTAGCCCACGTCTCCCCCAATATAACGCTGTAATAACTAGCCCACGTCTCCCCCAATCTAACGCTGTAATAACTAGCCCACGTCTCCCCCATGTCTCCCCCAATCTAACGCTGTAATAACTAGCCTACGTCTCCCCCAATCTAACACTGTAATAACTAGCCCACGTCTCCCCCAATATAACGCTGTAATAACTAGCCCACGTCTCCCCCAATCTAACGCTGTAATAACTAGCCCACGTCTCCCCCAATCTAACGCTGTAATAACTAGCCCACGTCTCCCCCAATCCAACGCTGTAATAACTAGCCCACGTCTCCCCCAATCTAACACTGTAATAACTAGCCCACGTCTCCCCCAATCTAACGCTGTAATAACTAGCCCACGTCTCCCCCAATCCAACGCTGTAATAACTAGCCCACGTCTCCCCCAATCTAACACTGTAATAACTAGCCCACGTCTCCCCCAATCTAACACTGTAATAACTAGCCCACGTCTCTCCCAATCCAACGCTGTAATAACTAGCCCACGCCTCCCCCAATCTAACGCTGTAATAACTAGCCCACGTCTCCCCCAATCCAACACTGTAATAACTATCCCACGTCTCCCCCAATCGAACGCTGTAATAACTAGCCCACGTCTCCCCCAATCCAACGCTGTAATAACTAGCCCACGTCTCCCCCAATCTAACGCTGTAATAACTAGCCCACGTCTCCCCCAATCTAACGCTGTAATAACTAGCCCACGTCTCCCCCAATCTAATGCTGTAATAACTAGCCTACGTCTCCCCCAATCTAATGCTGTAATAACTAGCCCACGTCTCCCCCAATCCAACGCTGTAATAACTAGCCCACGTCTCCCCCAATCTAACGCTGTAATAACTAGCCCACATCTCCCCCAATCTAACGCTGTAATAACTAGCCCACGTCTCCCCCAATCCAACGCTGTAATAACTAGCCCACGTCTCCCCCAATCCAACGCTGTAATAACTAGCCCATGTCTCCCCCAATCTAACGCTGTAATAACTAGCCCACGTCTCCCCCAATCTAATGCTGTAATAACTAGCCCACGTCTCCCCCAATCTAATGCTGTAATAACTAGCCTACGTCTCCCCCAATCTAACGCTGTAATAACTAGCCCACGTCTCCCCCAATCTAATGCTGTAATAACTAGCCTACTTCTCCCCCAATCTAACGCTGTAATAACTAGCCCACGTCTCCCCCAATCTAATGCTGTAATAACTAGCCCACGTCTCCCCCAATCTAATGCTGTAATAACTAGCCCACGTCTCCCCCAATCTAACGCTGTAATAACTAGCCCACGTCTCTCCCAATCTAACACTGTAATAACTAGCCCACATCTCCCCCAATCTAACGCTGTAATAACTAGCCCACGTCTCTCCCAATCTAACACTGTAATAACTAGCCTACGTCTCCCCCAATCTAACACTGTAATAACTAGCCCACATCTCCCCCAATCCAACGCTGTAATAACTAGCCCACGTCTCTCCCAATCTAACGCTGTAATAACTAGCCCACGTCTCCCCCAATCTAACGCTGTAATAACTAGCCCACATCTCCCCCAATCCAACGCTGTAATAACTAGCCCACGTCTCTCCCAATCTAACACTGTAATAACTAGCCCACGTCTCCCCCAATCTAACACTGTAATAACTAGCCCACGTCTCCCCAATCCAACGCTGTAATAACTAGCCCACGTCTCCCCCAATCTAACACTGTAATAACTAGCCCACGTCTCCCCCAATCTAATGCTGTAATAACTAGCCCACGTCTCCCCAATCCAACGCTGTAATAACTAGCCTACGTCTCCCCCAATCCAACGCTGTAATAACTAGCCCACGTCTCCCCCAATCTAACGCTGTAATAACTAGCCCACGTCTCCCCCAATCTAACGCTGTAATAACTAGCCCACGTCTCTCCCAATCTAACGCTGTAATAACTAGCCCACGTCTCTCCCAATCTAACACTGTAATAACTAGCCCACGTCTCCCCCAATCTAACACTGTAATAACTAGCCCACGTCTCTCCCAATCTAACGCTGTAATAACTAGCCCACGTCTCTCCCAATCTAACGCTGTAATAACTAGCCCACGTCTCTCCCAATCTAACACTGTAATAACTAGCCCACGTCTCCCCCAAACACTCTAATAACAATAGAAATGTGGTAAGAATATCTTCCATTAGCCCACGTCTCCCCCAATCTAACACTGTAATAACTAGCCCACGTCTCCCCCAATCTAACGCTGTAATAACTAGCCTACGTCTCCCCCAATCTAACGCTGTAATAACTAGCCCACGTCTCCCCCAATCTAACACTGTAATAACTAGCCCACGTCTCCCCCAATCTAACGCTGTAATAACTAGCCCACGTCTCCCCAATCCAACGCTGTAATAACTAGCCCACGTCTCCCCAATCCAACGCTGTAATAACTAGCCTACGTCTCCCCCAATCCAACGCTGTAATAACTAGCCCACGTCTCCCCCAATCTAACACTGTAATAACTAGCCCACGTCTCCCCAATCCAACGCTGTAATAACTAGCCTACGTCTCCCCCAATCCAACGCTGTAATAACTAGCCCACGTCTCCCCCAATCTAACGCTGTAATAACTAGCCCACGTCTCCCCCAATCTAACGCTGTAATAACTAGCCCACGTCTCCCCCAATCTAATGCTGTAATAACTAGCCCACGTCTCCCCAATCCAACGCTGTAATAACTAGCCTACGTCTCCCCCAATCCAACGCTGTAATAACTAGCCCACGTCTCCCCCAATCTAACGCTGTAATAACTAGCCCACGTCTCCCCAATCCAACGCTGTAATAACTAGCCCACGTCTCTCCCAATCTAACACTGTAATAACTAGCCCACGTCTCCCCCAATCTAACGCTGTTATAACAGCCCATCTCCCCCAATCTAACGCTGTAATAACTAGCCCACGTCTCCCCACTCTAACGCTGTAATAACTAGCCCACGTCTCCCCCAATCCAACGCTGTAATAACTAGCCCACATCTCCCCACGTCTCCCCCAATCCAACGCTGTAATAACTAGCCCACATCTCCCCCAATCAAACGCTGTAATAACTAGCCCACGTCTCCCCCAATCCAACGCTGTAATAACTAGCCCACGTCTCCCCCAATCTAACACTGTAATAACTAGCCCACATCTCCCCCAATCTAACGCTGTAATAACTAGCCCACGTCTCCCCCAATCCAACGCTGTAATAACTAGCCCACGTCTCCCCCAATCTAACGCTGTAATAACTAGCCCACGTCTCCCCCAAACTAACGCTGTAATAACTAGCCTACGTCTCCCCCAATCTAACACTGTAATAACTAGCCCACGTCTCCCCCAATCTAACGCTGTAATAACTAGCCCACATCTCCCCCAATCCAACGCTGTAATAACTAGCCCACGTCTCCCCCAATCTAACGCTGTAATAACTAGCCCACGTCTCCCACAATCCAACGCTGTAATAACTAGCCCACATCTCCCCCAATCCAACGCTGTAATAACTAGCCCACGTCTCCCCCAATCTAACACTGTAATAACTAGCCCACGTCTCCCCCAATCTAACGCTGTAATAACTAGCCCACGTCTCCCCCAATCCAACACTGTAATAACTAGCCCACATCTCCCCCAATCCAACGCTGTAATAATAATAATAATAATAATATATGCCATTTAGCTGACGCTTTTATCCAAAGCGACTTACAGTCATGTGTGCATACATTCTACGTATGGGTGGTCCCGGGAATCGAACCCACTACCCTGGCGTTATCTAACGCTGTAATAACTAGCCCACGTCTCCCCCAATCTAACGCTGTAATAACTAGCCTACGTCTCCCCCAATCTAACACTGTAATAACTAGCCCACGTCTCCCCCAATATAACGCTGTAATAACTAGCCCACGTCTCCCCCAATCTAACGCTGTAATAACTAGCCCACGTCTCCCCCAATCTAACGCTGTAATAACTAGCCCACGTCTCCCCCAATCCAACGCTGTAATAACTAGCCCACGTCTCCCCCAATCTAACACTGTAATAACTAGCCCACGTCTCCCCCAATCTAACGCTGTAATAACTAGCCCACGTCTCCCCCAATCCAACGCTGTAATAACTAGCCCACGTCTCCCCCAATCTAACACTGTAATAACTAGCCCACGTCTCCCCCAATCTAACACTGTAATAACTAGCCCACGTCTCTCCCAATCCAACGCTGTAATAACTAGCCCACGCCTCCCCCAATCTAACGCTGTAATAACTAGCCCACGTCTCCCCCAATCCAACACTGTAATAACTATCCCACGTCTCCCCCAATCGAACGCTGTAATAACTAGCCCACGTCTCCCCCAATCTAACGCTGTAATAACTAGCCCACGTCTCCCCCAATCTAACGCTGTAATAACTAGCCCACGTCTCCCCCAATCTAACGCTGTAATAACTAGCCCACGTCTCCCCCAATCTAATGCTGTAATAACTAGCCCACGTCTCCCCCAATCTAATGCTGTAATAACTAGCCCACGTCTCCCCCAATCCAACGCTGTAATAACTCCCACGTCTCCCCAATCTAACGCTGTAATAACTAGCCCACGTCTCCCCCAATCTAACGCTGTAATAACTAGCCCACGTCTCCCCCAATCTAATGCTGTAATAACTAGCCTACGTCTCCCCCAATCTAATGCTGTAATAACTAGCCCACGTCTCCCCCAATCCAACGCTGTAATAACTAGCCCACGTCTCCCCCAATCTAACGCTGTAATAACTAGCCCACATCTCCCCCAATCTAACGCTGTAATAACTAGCCCACGTCTCCCCCAATCCAACGCTGTAATAACTAGCCCACGTCTCCCCCAATCCAACGCTGTAATAACTAGCCCATGTCTCCCCCAATCTAACGCTGTAATAACTAGCCCACGTCTCCCCCAATCTAATGCTGTAATAACTAGCCTACGTCTCCCCCAATCTAATGCTGTAATAACTAGCCCACGTCTCCCCCAATCCAACGCTGTAATAACTAGCCCACGTCTCCCCCAATCTAACGCTGTAATAACTAGCCCACATCTCCCCCAATCTAACGCTGTAATAACTAGCCCACGTCTCCCCCAATCCAACGCTGTAATAACTAGCCCACGTCTCCCCCAATCCAACGCTGTAATAACTAGCCCATGTCTCCCCCAATCTAACGCTGTAATAACTAGCCCACGTCTCTCCCAATCTAACACTGTAATAACTAGCCCACATCTCCCCCAATCTAACGCTGTAATAACTAGCCCACGTCTCTCCCAATCTAACACTGTAATAACTAGCCTACGTCTCCCCCAATCTAACACTGTAATAACTAGCCCACATCTCCCCCAATCCAACGCTGTAATAACTAGCCCACGTCTCTCCCAATCTAACGCTGTAATAACTAGCCCACGTCTCCCCCAATCTAACACTGTAATAACTAGCCCACGTCTCCCCCAATCTAACGCTGTAATAACTAGCCCACGTCTCCCCCAATCTAACGCTGTAATAACTAGCCCACGTCTCTCCCAATCTAACACTGTAATAACTAGCCCACATCTCCCCCAATCTAACGCTGTAATAACTAGCCCACGTCTCTCCCAATCTAACACTGTAATAACTAGCCTACGTCTCCCCCAATCTAACACTGTAATAACTAGCCCACATCTCCCCCAATCCAACGCTGTAATAACTAGCCCACGTCTCCCCAATCTAACACTGTAATAACTAGCCCACGTCTCCCCCAATCTAACACTGTAATAACTAGCCCACGTCTCCCCCAATCTAACACTGTAATAACTAGCCCACGTCTCCCCCAATCTAACGCTGTAATAACTAGCCCACGTCTCCCCCAATCTAACACTGTAATAACTAGCCCACGTCTCCCCCAATCCAACGCTGTAATAACTAGCCCACGTCTCTCCCAATCTAACACTGTAATAACTAGCCCACGTCTCCCCAATCCAACGCTGTAATAACTAGCCCACGTCTCTCCCAATCTAACGCTGTAATAACTAGCCTACGTCTCCCCCAATCTAACGCTGTAATAACTAGCCTACGTCTCCCCCAATCTAACGCTGTAATAACTAGCCCACGTCTCCCCCAATCTAACGCTGTAATAACTAGCCTACGTCTCCCCCAATCTAACGCTGTAATAACTCCCACGTCTCCCCCAATCTAACACTGTAATAACTAGCCCACGTCTCTCCCAATCTAACGCTGTAATAACGCTGTCTCCCCCAATCTAACGCTGTAATAACTAGCCCACGTCTCTCCCAATCTAACACTGTAATAACTAGCCCACGTCTCCCCCAATCTAACACTGTAATAACTAGCCCACGTCTCCCCCAATCTAACACTGTAATAACTAGCCCACGTCTCCCCCAATCCAACGCTGTAATAACTAGCCCACGTCTCCCCCAATCTAACACTGTAATAACTAGCCCACGTCTCCCCCAATCTAACACTGTAATAACTAGCCCACGTCTCCCCCAATCTAACGCTGTAATAACTAGCCCACGTCTCCCCCAAACACTCTAATAACAATAGAAATGTGGTAAGAATATCTTCCATTAGCCCACGTCTCCCCAATCCAACGCTGTAATAACTAGCCCACGTCTCCCCCAATCCAACACTGTAATAACTAGCCCACGTCTCCCCCAATCTAACGCTGTAATAACTAGCCTACGTCTCCCCCAATCCAACGCTGTAATAACTAGCCCACGTCTCCCCCAATCTAACACTGTAATAACTAGCCCACGTCTCCCCCAATCTAACACTGTAATAACTAGCCCACGTCTCTCCCAATCTAACGCTGTAATAACTAGCCCACGTCTCCCCCAATCTAACGCTGTAATAACTAGCCCACGTCTCTCCCAATCTAACACTGTAATAACTAGCCCACGTCTCCCCCAATCCAACGCTGTAATAACTAGCCCACGTCTCCCCCAATCTAACGCTGTAATAACTAGCCCACGTCTCCCCCAATCTAACGCTGTAATAACTAGCCCACGTCTCTCCCAATCTAACACTGTAATAACTAGCCCACGTCTCCCCCAATCTAACGCTGTAATAACTAGCCCACGTCTCTCCCAATCTAACGCTGTAATAACTAGCCCACGTCTCCCCCAATCTAACACTGTAATAACTAGCCTACGTCTCCCCCAATCCAACTCTGTAATAACTAGCCCACGTCTCCCCAATCCAACGCTGTAATAACTAGCCTACGTCTCCCCCAATCCAACTCTGTAATAACTAGCCCACGTCTCCCCAATCCAACGCTGTAATAACTAGCCTACGTCTCCCCCAATCTAACGCTGTAATAACTAGCCCACGTCTCTCCCAATCTAACACTGTAATAACTAGCCTACGTCTCCCCCAATCTAACACTGTAATAACTAGCCCACGTCTCCCCCAATCTAACACTGTAATAACTAGCCCACGTCTCCCCAATCTAACGCTGTAATAACTAGCCCACGTCTCCCCCAATCCAACGCTGTAATAACTAGCCCACGTCTCCCCCAATCTAACGCTGTAATAACTAGCCCACATCTCCCCCAATCCAACGCTGTAATAACTAGCCCACGTCTCCCCCAATCCAACGCTGTAATAACTAGCCCACGTCTCTCCCAATCTAACGCTGTAATAACTAGCCCACGTCTCTCCCAATCTAACGCTGTAATAACTAGCCCACGTCTCTCCCAATCTAACGCTGTAATAACTAGCCCACGTCTCCCCCAATCTAACGCTGTAATAACTAGCCCACATCTCCCCCAATCCAACGCTGTAATAACTAGCCCACGTCTCTCCCAATCTAACACTGTAATAACTAGCCCACGTCTCCCCCAATCTAACGCTGTAATAACTAGCCCACGTCTCTCCCAATCTAACGCTGTAATAACTAGCCCACGTCTCTCCCAATCTAACGCTGTAATAACTAGCCCACGTCTCCCCCAAACACTCTAATAACAATAGAAATGTGGTAAGAATATCTTCCATTAGCCCACGTCTCCCCCAATCTAACGCTGTAATAACTAGCCCACGTCTCTCCCAATCTAACGCTGTAATAACTAGCCCACGTCTCTCCCAATCTAACACTGTAATAACTAGCCCACGTCTCCCCCAATCTAACACTGTAATAACTAGCCCACGTCTCCCCCAATCTAACGCTGTAATAACTAGCCCACGTCTCCCCCAATCTAACGCTGTAATAACTAGCCCACGTCTCCCCCAATCTAACGCTGTAATAACTAGCCCACGTCTCCCCCAATCTAACGCTGTAATAACTAGCCCACGTCTCCCCCAATCTAACGCTGTAATAACTAGCCCACGTCTCCCCCAATCTAACGCTGTAATAACTAGCCCACGTCTCCCCCAATCTAACGCTGTAATAACTAGCCCACGTCTCCCCCAATCTAACGCTGTAATAACTAGCCCACGTCTCTCCCAATCTAACGCTGTAATAACTAGCCCACGTCTCCCCCAATCTAACGCTGTAATAACTAGCCCACGTCTCCCCCAATCTAACGCTGTAATAACTAGCCCACGTCTCCCCCAATCACTCTAATAACAATAGAAATGTGGTAAGAATATCTTCCATTAGCCCACGTCTCCCCCAATCTAACACTGTAATAACTAGCCCACGTCTCCCCCAATCTAACGCTGTAATAACTAGCCCACGTCTCTCCCAATCTAACACTGTAATAACTAGCCCACGTCTCTCCCAATCTAACACTGTAATAACTAGCCCACGTCTCTCCCAATCTAACACTGTAATAACTAGCCCACGTCTCCCCCAATCTAACGCTGTAATAACTAGCCCACGTCTCCCCCAATCACTCTAATAACAATAGAAATGTGGTAAGAATATCTTCCATTAGCCCACGTCTCCCCCAATCTAACACTGTAATAACTAGCCCACGTCTCCCCCAATCTAACGCTGTAATAACTAGCCCACGTCTCCCCCAATCTAACGCTGTAATAACTAGCCCACGTCTCCCCCAAACACTCTAATAACAATAGAAATGTGGTAAGAATATCTTCCATTAGCCCACGTCTCCCCCAATCTAACACTGTAATAACTAGCCCACGTCTCCCCCAATCTAACGCTGTAATAACTAGCCCACGTCTCCCCCAATCTAACGCTGTAATAACTAGCCCACGTCTCCCCCAATCTAACGCTGTAATAACTAGCCCACGTCTCCCCCAATCTAACGCTGTAATAACTAGCCCACGTCTCCCCCAATCTAACGCTGTAATAACTAGCCCACGTCTCCCCCAATCTAACGCTGTAATAACTAGCCCACGTCTCTCCCAATCTAACACTGTAATAACTAGCCCACGTCTCCCCCAAACACTCTAATAACAATAGAAATGTGGTAAGAATATCTTCCATTAGCCCACGTCTCCCCCAATCTAACACTGTAATAACTAGCCCACGTCTCCCCCAATCTAACGCTGTAATAACTAGCCCACGTCTCTCCCAATCTAACGCTGTAATAACTAGCCCACGTCTCCCCCAATCTAACGCTGTAATAACTAGCCCACGTCTCTCCCAATCTAACGCTGTAATAACTAGCCCACGTCTCCCCCAATCTAACGCTGTAATAACTAGCCCACGTCTCCCCCAATCTAACGCTGTAATAACTAGCCCACGTCTCCCCCAATCTAACGCTGTAATAACTAGCCCACGTCTCCCCCAATCTAACGCTGTAATAACTAGCCCACGTCTCCCCCAATCTAACGCTGTAATAACTAGCCCACGTCTCCCCCAATCTAACACTGTAATAACTAGCCCACGTCTCCCCCAATCTAACGCTGTAATAACTAGCCCACGTCTCCCCCAATCTAACGCTGTAATAACTAGCCCACGTCTCCCCCAATCTAACGCTGTAATAACTAGCCCACGTCTCCCCCAATCTAACGCTGTAATAACTAGCCCACGTCTCCCCCAATCTAACGCTGTAATAACTAGCCCACGTCTCCCCCAATCTAACGCTGTAATAACTAGCCCACGTCTCCCCAATCTAACGCTGTAATAACTAGCTCTCTCCCAATCTAACGCTGTAATAACTAGCCCACGTCTCCCCCAATCTAACGCTGTAATAACTAGCCCACATCTCCCCCAATCTAACGCTGTAATAACTAGCCCCATGTCTCTCCCAATCTAACACTGTAATAACTAGCCCACGTCTCCCCCAATCTAACGCTGTTATAACTAGCCCACGTCTCCCCCAATCTAACGCTGTAATAACTAGCCCACGTCTCCCCCACTCTAACGCTGTAATAACTAGCCCACGTCTCCCCCAATCCAACGCTGTAATAACTAGCCCACATCTCCCCCACGTCTCCCCCAATCCAACGCTGTAATAACTAGCCCACATCTCCCCAATCAAACGCTGTAATAACTAGCCCACGTCTCACCCAATCTAACGCTGTAATAACTAGCCTACGTCTCCCCCAATCTAACACTGTAATAACTAGCCCACATCTCCCCCAATCTAACGCTGTAATAACTAGCCCACGTCTCCCCCAATCCAACGCTGTAATAACTGCCCACGTCTCCCCCAATCTAACGCTGTAATAACTAGCCCACGTCTCCCCCAATCTAACGCTGTAATAACTAGCCTACGTCTCCCCCAATCTAACGCTGTAATAACTAGCCCACGTCTCCCCCAAACTAACACTGTAATAACTAGCCTACGTCTCCCCCAATCTAACACTGTAATAACTAGCCCACGTCTCCCCCAATCTAACGCTGTAATAACTAGCCCACATCTCCCCCAATCCAACGCTGTAATAACTAGCCCACGTCTCCCCCAATCTAACGCTGTAATAACTAGCCCACGTCTCCCACAATCCAACGCTGTAATAACTAGCCCACATCTCCCCCAATCCAACGCTGTAATAACTAGCCCACGTCTCCCCCAATCTAACACTGTAATAACTAGCCCACGTCTCCCCCAATCTAACGCTGTAATAACTAGCCCACGTCTCCCCAATCCAACACTGTAATAACTAGCCCACATCTCCCCCAATCCAACGCTGTAATAACTAGCCCACGTCTCCCCCAATCTAACACTGTAATAACTAGCCCACGTCTCCCCCAATCTAACACTGTAATAACTAGCCCACGTCTCCCCAATCCAACACTGTAATAACTAACGTCTCCCCCAATCTAATGCTGTAATAACTAGCCCACGTCTCCCCCAATCCAACACTGTAATAACTAGCCCACGTCTCCCCCAATCTAACGCTGTAATAACTAGCCCACGTCTCCCCCAATATAACGCTGTAATAACTAGCCCACGTCTCCCCCAATCTAACGCTGTAATAACTAGCCCACGTCTCCCCCACGTCTCCCCCAATCTAACGCTGTAATAACTAGCCTACGTCTCCCCCAATCTAACACTGTAATAACTAGCCCACGTCTCCCCCAATATAACGCTGTAATAACTAGCCCACGTCTCCCCCAATCTAACGCTGTAATAACTAGCCCACGTCTCCCCCAATCTAACGCTGTAATAACTAGCCCACGTCTCCCCCAATCCAACGCTGTAATAACTAGCCCACGTCTCCCCCAATCTAACACTGTAATAACTAGCCCACGTCTCCCCCAATCTAACGCTGTAATAACTAGCCCACGTCTCCCCCAATCCAACGCTGTAATAACTAGCCCACGTCTCCCCCAATCTAACACTGTAATAACTAGCCCACGTCTCCCCCAATCTAACACTGTAATAACTAGCCCACGTCTCTCCCAATCCAACGCTGTAATAACTAGCCCACGCCTCCCCCAATCTAACGCTGTAATAACTAGCCCACGTCTCCCCCAATCCAACACTGTAATAACTATCCCACGTCTCCCCCAATAACGCTGTAATAACTAGCCCACGTCTCCCCCAATCCAACGCTGTAATAACTAGCCCACGTCTCCCCCAATCTAACGCTGTAATAACTAGCCCACGTCTCCCCCAATCTAACGCTGTAATAACTAGCCCACGTCTCCCCCAATCTAATGCTGTAATAACTAGCCTGTCTCCCCCAATCTAACGCTGTAATAACTAGCCCACGTCTCCCCCAATCCAACGCTGTAATAACTAGCCCACGTCTCCCCCAATCTAACGCTGTAATAACTAGCCCACATCTCCCCCAATCTAACGCTGTAATAACTAGCCCACGTCTCCCCCAATCCAACTCTGTAATAACTAGCCCACGTCTCCCCCAATCCAACGCTGTAATAACTAGCCCATGTCTCCCCCAATCTAACGCTGTAATAACTAGCCCACGTCTCCCCCAATCTAATGCTGTAATAACTAGCCCACGTCTCCCCCAATCTAATGCTGTAATAACTAGCCTACGTCTCCCCCAATCTAACGCTGTAATAACTAGCCCACGTCTCCCCCAATCTAACGCTGTAATAACTAGCCCACGTCTCCCCCAATCTAATGCTGTAATAACTAACGCTGTAATAACTAGCCCACGTCTCCCCAATCTAATGCTGTAATAACTAGCCCACGTCTCCCCCAATCTAATGCTGTAATAACTAGCCCACGTCTCCCCCAATCTAACGCTGTAATAACTGCCCACGTCTCTCCCAATCTAACACTGTAATAACTAGCCCACATCTCCCCCAATCTAACGCTGTAATAACTAGCCCACGTCTCTCCCAATCTAACACTGTAATAACTAGCCTACGTCTCCCCCAATCTAACACTGTAATAACTAGCCCACATCTCCCCCAATCCAACGCTGTAATAACTAGCCCACGTCTCTCCCAATCTAACGCTGTAATAACTAGCCCACGTCTCCCCCAATCTAACACTGTAATAACTAGCCCACATCTCCCCCAATCCAACGCTGTAATAACTAGCCCACGTCTCCCCAATCTAACGCTGTAATAACTGCCCACGTCTCCCCCAATCCAACGCTGTAATAACTAGCCCACGCCTCTCCCCCAATCCAACGCTGTAATAACTAGCCCACGTCTCCCCCAATCTAACACTGTAATAACCCCACGTCTCCCACGAATCCGCTGTAATAACTCTCCCCCAACTAACGCTGTAATAACTAATACGTCTCCCCAATCCAACGCTGTAATAACTAGCCCACGTCTCTCCCAATCTAACACTGTAATAACTAGCCCACGTCTCCCCAATCTAACGCTGTAATAACTAGCCCACGTCTCCCCCAATCTAACGCTGTAATAACTAGCCCACGTCTCCCCCAATCTAACGCTGTAATAACTAGCCCACGTCTCCCCCAATCCAACGCTGTAATAACTAGCCCACATCTCCCCCCAGCCCCCCAATCCAACGCTGTAATAACTCCCACATCTCCCCCAATCAAACGCTGTAATAACTAGCCCACGTCTCCCCCAATCCAACGCTGTAATAACTAGCCCACGTCTCCCCCAATCTAACGCTGTAATAACTAGCCCACGTCTCCCCCAATCCAACGCTGTAATAACTAGCCCACGTCTCCCCCAATCTAACGCTGTAATAACTAGCCCACGTCTCCCCCAACTAACGCTGTAATAACTAGCCTACAATCTAACACTGTAATAACTAGCCCACGTCTCCCCCAATCTAACGCTGTAATAACTAGCCCACATCTCCCCCAATCCAACGCTGTAATAACTAGCCCACGTCTCCCCCAATCTAACGCTGTAATAACTAGCCCACGTCTCCCCAATCCAACGCTGTAATAACTAGCCCACATCTCCCCCAATCCAACGCTGTAATAACTAGCCCACGTCTCCCCCAATCTAACACTGTAATAACTAGCCCACGTCTCCCCCAATCTAACGCTGTAATAACTAGCCCACGTCTCCCCCAATCCAACACTGTAATAACTCCCACATCTCCCCCACAACGCTGTAATAACTAATAATAATAATAATATATGCCATTTAGCTCGCTTTTAGCCAGTCACTACGCCCACGTCTCCCAATCTAACGCTGTAATAACTAGCCCACGTCTCCCCAATCTAACGCTGTAATAACTGCCTACGTCTCCCCCAATCTAACACTGTAATAACTAGCCCACGTCTCCCCCAATCCAACGCTGTAATAACTAGCCCACGTCTCCCCCAATCTAACGCTGTAATAACTAGCCCACGTCTCCCCCAATCTAACGCTGTAATAACTAGCCCACGTCTCCCCCACTCTAACGCTGTAATAACTAGCCCACGTCTCCCCCAATCAAACCCTGTAATAACTAGCCCACGTCTCCCCCAATCCAACGCTGTAATAACTAGCCCACGTCTCCCCCAATCTAACGCTGTAACAGCCCACGTGCTGTAATAACTAGCCCACGTCTCCCCCAATCTAACACTGTAATAACTAGCCCACGTCTCCCCAATCTAACACTGTAATAACTAGCCTGTCTCCCCCAATCTAACGCTGTAATAACTAGCCCACGTCTCCCCCAATCTAACACTGTAATAACTAGCCCACGTCTCCCCCAATCTAACGCTGTAATAACTAGCCCACGTCTCCCCCAATCTAACTGTAATAACTGCCCACGTCTCCCCAATCTAACGCTGTAATAACTAGCCCACGTCTCCCCCAATCTAACGCTGTAATAACTAGCCCACGTCTCCCCCAATCTAATGCTGTAATAACGCCCACGTCTCCCCCAATCTAATGCTGTAATAACTAGCCCACGTCTCCCCCAATCCAACGCTGTAATAACTAGCCCACGTCTCCCCCAATCTAACGCTGTAATAACTAGCCCACGTCTCCCCCAATCTAACGCTGTAATAACTAGCCCACGTCTCCCCCAATCCAACGCTGTAATAACTAGCCCACGTCTCCCCCAATCCAACGCTGTAATAACTAGCCCACGTCTCCCCCAATCTAACGCTGTAATAACTAGCCCACGTCTCCCCCAATCCAACGCTGTAATAACTAGCCCACGTCTCCCCCAATCTAACGCTGTAATAACTAGCCCACGTCTCCCCAATCTAACACTGTAATAACTAGCCCACGTCTCCCCCAATCTAACACTGTAATAACTAGCCCACGTCTCCCCCAATCTAACACTGTAATAACTAGCCCACGTCTCCCCCAATCTAACACTGTAATAACTAGCCCACATCTCCCCCAATCTAACACTGTAATAACTAGCCCACGTCTCTCCCAATCTAACACTGTAATAACAGCCCACGTCTCCCCAATCTAACACTGTAATAACTAGCCCACGTCTCCCCCAATCTAACACTGTAATAACTAGCCCACGTCTCCCCAATCCAACACTGTAATAACTAGCCCACATCTCCCCCAATCTAACACTGTAATAACTAGCCCACGCTCCCCCAATCCAACGCTGTAATAACTAGCCCACGTCTCCCCAATCTAACTGTAATAACTGCCCACATAATCCAACGCCCCCACGTCTCCCCCAAACACTAATAACAATAGAAATGTGGTAAGAATATCTTCCATTAGCCCACGTCTCCACCAATCTAACGCTTTAACATTTGTGAGATGTAGTGAACAAGTGCACACTTCAGGAGACAGGAGATATTATTGGGACGCACCCCAGACGTTGAGGTCCACAGTACTGCTGGTTGTTATCTTTGTCCTCTCAACACCTCCAGAGTACTGACTGGATAACATTAACCGTAACCATAGAAACCCCGTTCTAAACCGTAACCATAGAAACCCTGTTCTAAACCGTAACCATAGAAACCCTGTTCTAAACCGTAACCATAGAACCCCTGTTCTAAACCGTAACCATAGAAACCCTGATCTAAACCGTAACCATAGAAACCCTGATCTAAACCGTAACCATAGGAACCCTGATCTAAACCGTAACCATAGGAAGTGTTACCATGTTAACTACCATGGAGAGAAGAACACCAGTCAGTACTGTGGAGGTGGAGGCCTGGGTTACATCTAACCGTAACCATAGGAACCCTGATCTAAACCGTAACCATAGGAACCCTGATCTAAACCGTAACCATAGGAAGTGTTACCATGTGCTTGTCAGCATTTATCCTCTGGAACTTGAGAAGGATGGACACTCATCGTGAGACACACACACATAGATAAACAGAAACACACATGTATTGTGACATCTTCAGACGTTGTAAACAAACAACAAAATGTCCTCATCCACCAATCAGCATTGGGCTTACCTGTCCATCTAGCCCAGGGCTGTCCAATCCTGGTCCTGGAGGGCCCAAACACTTCTGGTTTTCACCCCCTCCTAATTAACTACCAGGTAGAAACAAAAAAACAGAAGTGTTTGGACCCTCCAGGAACGGAATTGGACAGCCCTGATCTAGCCAATCAGTCTCTGTTGTTGGAACCTTGGACCCCTGTGACTCACCTGAGAATGCTGGTTACCCAATACACTGATCGGTTTTCCTCCCATAATCCTATACGATCCATTAGATACTAACCTAACCACTGATCTAGGACCAGATTACCCTCCTAAAATCCTAACCTGAATCATTAGATACTAACCTAACCACTGATCTAGGACCAGATTACCCTCCTACAATCCTAACCTGAATCATTAGATACTAATCTAACCACTGATCTAGGACCAGATTACCCTCCTACAATCCTAACCTGAATCATTAGATACTAATCTAACCACTGATCTAGGACCAGATTACCCTCCTACAATCCTATCCTGAACCATTAGATACTAACCTAACCACTGATCTAGGACCAGATTACCCTCCTACAATCCTAACCTGATCCATTAGGAGGGGAAACACCAAACTGTCCTCAGATCTAGGGAGACTCACCGGTCTGTGCAGAGCCCTGAAGGTAGCAAGGTGAGGTTTGACAGAACGGTTAAACTCTCTCAGGCAGAAAGAGAGAGGGGCGCGACCCAGCTTAGAGAGGGGGAAGGGGTTAGGGGGAGGGGGCAGAGATAGAGGGGTGTGAGAACTGGGGAGGGAAGAACGAGGAAAAGGAGGAAGACAAGGTGGGAAAGGAGAAAACCACTGGAGAAGGAGAGATAGACACCATAAAGAAAAACGAAGAGGATTAAGGCTATGAGAAAAGAGAAGAAAATACCCTGAAGAAACACTATGTAGAGACATAGAATCATTACACACACACACACACACACACACACACACACACACACACACACACACACACACACACACACACACACACACACACACACACACACACACACACACACACACACACACACACACACACACACACACACACACACACACACACAGAGAGCTCTTTGAATTGAGAGAGAAAGACACATAGCTAGAATTGGCCCCTCAGGTGTAAGAGGGGAGCAGAGAGGTGTCTGTGTATAGAGGGGGGTCTGATTACCCAACACTAAGAACTATCCATGCCCCTGACCAGGCTTTTCCAATGATAGAGATGAAGGATGAAAAGAATGCTGTAGCCCAATGACAGAGGAAGAGAAGAGAGATGGGTAGAGGACAGGAGGGAGACAAAATAGAAGAGAGATGGGTAGAGGACAGGAGGGAGACGAAAGAGAAGAGAGATGGGTGGAGGATGGGAGGGAAAGGCTGGTCGACCCCTGGTCTATTGTACCTGGCTCCTCTTTCTCAAGTGACAGAGCTGAGCTTAGTGCACGCTTTGGAGTGGGGTAGTGTAGGGTGCAAGATTCATCCGTGGGCCGGTCGTCTGAGCAGATGGTCGAGGGGCCGAAACGTTATTATAATAATAATGAAAATAAATGTGTACCCAGTAGACCGTCCCCCAGTAAGGCAGAGAAGAGACTGTCCCTCAGTAAGACAGAGAAGAGACCGTCCCTCAGTAAGACAGAGAAGAGACCGTCCCCCAGTAAGACAGAGAAGAGACCGTCCCCAGTAAGACAGAGAAGAGACCGTCCCCCAGTAAGACAGAGAAGAGACCGTCCCCCAGTAAGACAGAGAAGAGACCGTCCCCCAGTAAGACCGAGAAGAGACCGTCCCCCAGTAAGACAGAGAAGAGACCGTCCCCCAGTAAGACAGAGAAGAGACCGTCCCCCTCAGTAAGACAGAGAAGAGACCGTCCCCAGTAAGACAGAGAAGAGACCGTCCCCCAGTCAGACCGAGAAGAGACCGTCCCCCAGTCAGACCGAGAAGAGACCGTCCCCCAGTAAGACAGAGAAGAGACCGTCCCCAGTAAGACCGAGAAGAGACCGTCCCCCAGTAAGACCGAGAAGAGACCGTCCCCCAGTAAGACCGAGAAGAGACCGTCCCCCAGTAAGACCGAGAAGAGACCGTCCCCCAGTAAGACCGAGAAGAGACCGTCCCCCAGTAAGACCGAGAAGAGACCGTCCCCCAGTAAGACCGAGAAGAGACCGTCCCCCAGTAAGACCGAGAAGAGACCGTCCCCCAGTAAGACCGAGAAGAGACCGTCCCTCAGTAAGACCGAGAAGAGACCGTCCCTCAGTAAGACCGAGAAGAGACCGTCCCCCAGTAAGACCGAGAAGAGACCGTCCCCAGTAAGACCGAGAAGAGACCGTCCCCAGTAAGACAGAGAAGAGACCGTCCCCCAGTAAGACAGAGAAGAGACCGTCCCCAGTAAGACAGAGAAGAGACCGTCCCCAGTCAGACAGAGAAGAGACCGTCCCCAGTAAGACCGAGAAGAGACCGTCCCCCAGTAAGACCGAGAAGAGACCGTCCCCAGTAAGACAGAGAAGAGACCGTCCCCAGTAAGACAGAGAAGAGACCGTCCCCCAGTAAGACAGAGAAGAGACCGTCCCCAGTAAGACAGAGAAGAGACCGTCCCCAGTAAGACAGAGAAGAGACCGTCCCCAGTCAGACAGAGAAGAGACCGTCCCCAGTCAGACAGAGAAGAGACCGTCCCCCAGTCAGACAGAGAAGAGACCGTCCCCAGTAAGACAGAGAAGAGACCGTCCCCAGTCAGACCGAGAAGAGACCGTCCCTCAGTAAGACCGAGAAGAGACCGTCCCTCAGTAAGACCGAGAAGAGACCGTCCCCCAGTAAGACAGAGAAGAGACCGTCCCCCAGTCAGACAGAGAAGAGACCGTCCCTCAGTCAGACAGAGAAGAGACCGTCCCCCAGTAAGACCGAGAAGAGACCGTCCCCCAGTAAGACCGAGAAGAGACCGTCCCCCAGTCAGACAGAGAAGAGACTGTCCCTCCGCAAGACCGAGAAGAGACCGTCCCTCAGTAAGACCGAGAAGAGACCGTCCCCCAGTCAGACAGAGAAGAGACCGTCCCTCAGTAAGACAGAGAAGAGACCGTCCCCCAGTCAGACAGAGAAGAGACCGTCCCCCAGTCAGACAGAGAAGAGACCGTCCCCAGTAAGACAGAGAAGAGACCGTCCCCCAGTAAGACAGAGAAGAGACCGTCCCCCAGTAAGACAGAGAAGAGACCGTCCCCCAGTAAGACAGAGAAGAGACCGTCCCCAGTAAGACAGAGAAGAGACCGTCCCCAGTCAGACAGAGAAGAGACCGTCCCTCAGTCAGACAGAGAAGAGACCGTCCCCAGTAAGACAGAGAGAAGAGACCGTCCCCCAGTCAGACAGAGAAGAGACCGTCCCCAGTCAGACAGAGAAGAGACCGTCCCTCAGTCAGACCGAGAAGAGACCGTCCCCAGTAAGACCGAGAAGAGACCGTCCCCAGTAAGACCGAGAAGAGACCGTCCCCAGTCAGACAGAGAAGAGACTGTCCCTCCGAAGACCGAGAAGAGACCGTCCCTCAGTAAGACCGAGAAGAGACCGTCCCCCAGTAAGACAGAGAAGAGACCGTCCCCAGACAGACAGAGAAGAGACCGTCCCCCAGTCAGACAGAGAAGAGACCGTCCCTCAGTAAGACAGAGAAGAGACCGTCCTCAGTAAGACAGAGAAGAGACCGTCCCTCAGTAAGACAGAGAAGAGACCGTCCCTCAGTCAGACAGAGAAGCGACCGTCCCCAGTAAGACAGAGAAGAGACCGTCCCCCAGTAAGACAGAGAAGAGACCGTCCCCAGTAAGACCGAGAAGCGACCGACTGGATTGAAAATAACAATCATAATTTCATACCTTGATTATTTGCAGGAATACTTTGGAACAGATTTCCTGAATTTAAACATTGTTTTACATAATTCCTGGTCATTTGCAGTCTATAAAAAATGTTATCTTCTATTCCCATTTTGTTAAAACAAAGACTTTTTGGGGCCCCCAAAAAATGACTCTGTTGCAGGTGTACAGTGTAGTGTTCAGGGTGCTAGTATATACCTTGTTCTTGTGACTGAAGGGCCACAGTTTAGAGTGTATTTTAGGGTGGTTGAGGCTGGAGTCTGACGTAGGTTAGTGTGTAAGGTGTAGTGTGAAGGGTACATACCTTGGTTTTCTTGTGACTGAAGGGCCACAGTTTAGTGCGTATTTTAGGTTGGTTGAGGTTGGCGTCTGAGGAGGCTGGTTTGATACCTTGGCTGTAGTCTTCAAAGTCCACTTCAGCCGGTCGCTCAAAACCTGACTTGTGTTGTTCTATAAACCGCAAGGAGTCCTGAAGACACACAGGACATGGCAAGTGAGAGTGTGTGTGTGTGTGTTAGCACCCGTGTACGTGTGTGTGTTAGCACCCGTGTGTGTTAGCACCCGGGTGTGTGTGTGTGTGTGTGTGTGTGTGTGTATAGGTGTGTGTGTATAGGTGTGGTGAGTGTGTGTGTATAGGTGTGTGTGTGTGTGTGTGTGTAGGTGTGTGTGTGTGTGTGTGTAGGTGTGTGTGTAGGTGTGTGTGTAGGTGTGTGTGTAGGTGTGTGTGTAGGTGTGTGTGTGTAGTGTGTGTAGGTGTGTGTGTAGGTGTGTGTAGGTGTGTGTGTATAGGTGTGTGTGTATAGGTGTGGTGTGTGTGTGTAGGTGTGTGTGTGTGTGTATAGGTGGTGTGTGTGTATAGGTGTGTGTGTGTGTGTATAGGTGTGTGTGTGTGTATAGGTGTGTGTGTGTGTGTGTATAGGTGTGTGTGTGTGTGTATAGGTGTGTGTGTGTGTGTGTGTATAGGTGTGTGTGTATAGGTGTGTGTGTGTGTATAGGTGTGTGTGTGTGGTGTGTGTGTGTGTAGGTGTGTGTGTGTGTGTATAGGTGTGTGTGTGTGTGTGTGTATAGGTGTGTGTATAGTGTGTGTGTGGTGTGTGTATAGGTGTGTGTGTGTGTGTATAGGTGTGTGTGTGTATAGGTGTGTGTGTGTGTGTGTAGGTGTGTGTGTGTGTGTGTGTGTGTGTGTAGGTGTGTGTGTAT
This sequence comes from Oncorhynchus keta, assembly GCF_023373465.1. Taxonomy (NCBI): domain Eukaryota; kingdom Metazoa; phylum Chordata; class Actinopteri; order Salmoniformes; family Salmonidae; genus Oncorhynchus; species Oncorhynchus keta. The sequence continues at coordinate 124,784 of NW_026290854.1, read as the reverse complement.
AGGTGTGTGTGTATAGGTGTGTGTGTGTATAGGTGTGTGTGTGTGTGTGTATGTGTGTATATACATGTGTGTGTGTGTATAGGTGTGTGTGTATAGGTGTGTGTGTGTGTGTATAGTGTGTGTGTAGTGTGTGTGTGTGTGGTGTGTGTGTATAGGTGTGTGTGTGTGTGTGTGTATAGGTGTGTGTGTGTGTATAGTGTGTGTGTGTGTAGGTGTGTATAGGTGTGTGTGTGTGTGTATAGGTGTGTGTGTGTGTGTGTGTAGGTGTGTGTGTGTGTGTGTATAGGTGTGTGTGTGTGTGTGTGTGTAGGTGTGTGTGTGTATAGGTGTGTATAGGTGTGTGTGTATAGGTGTGTGTGTGGTGTGTGCGTGTGTGTGTGTGTATAGGTGTGTGTGGTGTGTGTGTGTATAGTGTGTGTGTGTGTGTATAGGTGTGTGTGTGTGTGTGTGTGTGTGTGTGTGTGTGTGTGTGTGGTGTGCTGGGTGTGTGTGTGTGTGTGTGTGTGTGTAGGTGTGTGTGTGTGTATATGTGTGTGTGTGTGTGTGTGTATAGGTGTGTGTGTGTGTGTGTGTGTGTGTGTGTATAGGTGTGTGTGTGTGTGTGTGTGTGTGTGTGTGTGTGTGTGTGTATAGGTGTGTGTGTGTTCTCACCTGTTTGCCGTTGGTGTTCCCCCCTGCCATACTGATCCCGTCCAGACATTTAGTGATGATGGGTAAAACCTTCTTCTCTACCTCAGCAAACTGACTGTAGCCCTCTGCCAAGCACCTGATACGCCGCTCATCCATATCCTGCAGCTTCTACACACACACACACACACACATTATATATATATACACACACACACACACACACACACACACACACACACACACACAAAAAGTCCTGTATAACTGACCTTGAGGGGACACAAAAATTCAGTCCCATTCAAAATGATATTTTCGCTAAAAAAAAGATAGCATTTGACCTTGTGGGGGACTAACAACATGTCCCCAGTTGGATCTAATGTTTGTTTGTTTACTATTCTAGTAGAGACTTCTGGTCCCCACAAGTATAGTTAAACACACACACACACACACACACATTACAGTACCAGTCAACAGTTTGGACATTCCAGGGTTTCTTTATTGTTTACTATTTTCTACATTGTAGAATAACAGTGAAGACATCAAAACTGTGGTAAACTTAAGATGTAAACAAATCAAAATATTGTTTATATTTGAGATTCTTCAAAGTAGCCACCCTTTGCCTTGATGACAGCTTTGCACACTCTTTGCATTCTCTCAACCAGCTTCATGAGGTAGTCACCTGGAATGCATTTCAATTAACAGGTGTGCCTTGTTAGAAGTTAATTTGTGGAATTTCTTTCCTTCTTGATGCGTTTGAGACTATCAGTTCTGTTGTGACAAGGTAGGGGTGGTATACAGAAGATAGCCGTATTTGGTAAAATACCAAGTCCATATTATGGCAAGAACAGCTCAAATAAGCAAAGAGAAACGACAGCCTATCGTTACTTTAAGACATAAAAGGTCAGTCAATCTGGAAAATGTCAAGAACCTTGAAAGTTTCTTCAAGTGCAGTCACAAAAACCATCAAGAGCTATGATGAAACTGGCTCTCATGAGGACCGCCACAGGAAAGGAAGACCCAGAGTTACCTCTGCTGCAGAGGATAAGTTCATTACAGTTAACTGCACCTCAGATTGCAGCCCAAATAAATGCTTCACAGAGTTCAAGTAACAGACACATCTCAACATCTACTGTTCAGAGGAGACTGTGTGAATCAAGCCTTCATGGTCAAATTGCTGCAAAGAAACCACTACTAAAGGACTCCAATAAGAAGAAGTGACTTGCTTGGGCCAAGAAACACACGCAATGGACATTAGACCAGTGGATATCTGTCCTCTGGTCTGATGAGTCTAAATTTGAGATGTTGTTTCCAACCGCTGTGCATTTGTGAGGCGTAGAGTAGGTGAACGGATGATCTCTACATGTGTGGTTCCCACCGTGAAGCATGGAGGAGGAGGTGGAGTCAATCACCACCTTCCGGAGACACCTGAAACCCCACCTCTTCAAGGAATACCTAGGATAGGGTAAGTAATCCTTCTCACCCCCCCCCCCCTAAAAAGATTTAGATGCACTATTGTAAAGTGGCTGTTCCACTGGATGTCTTAAGGTGTATGCACCAATTTGTAAGTCGCTCTGGATAAGAGCGTCTGCTAAATGACTTAAATGTAATGTAATGTGTGATGACGTGCTTTGCTGGTGACACTGTTAGTGATTTATTTAGAATTCAAAAAGGCACACTTAACCAGCATGGCTACCACATCATTCTGCGCTTAGTGGGACTATCATTTATTTTTCAACAGGACAATGACCCAACACACCTCCAGGCTGTGTAAGGGCTATTTGACCAAGGAGAGTGATGGAGTGCTGCATCAGATGACCTGGTCTCCACAAATCACTCGACCTCAACCCAATTGAGATGGTTTGGGATGAGTTGGACCGCAGAGTGAAGGAAAAGCAGCCAACAAGTGCTCAGCATACGTGGGAACTCCTTCAAGACTGTTGGAAAAGCATTCCACATGAAGCTGGTTGAGAGAATGCCAAGAGTGTGCAAAGAATCTCAAATATAAAATATATTTTGATAACTTTTTTGGATCCTACATGATTCCATGTCTTATTTCAGAGCTTTGATATCTTCACTATTATTCTACAATGTAGAAAATAGTCAATATTAAGAAAAACCCTTGAATGAGTTTGTGTCCAAACCTTTGACTGGTACTGTGTGTATATACAGTGTATATACAGTTGAAATCGGAAGTTTACATACACCTTAGCCAATTATATTTAAACTTCGTTTTTCACAATTCCTGACATTTAATCCTAGTAAAAATCCCAGTCTTACTTCAGTTAGGATCACCACTTTATTTTAATAATGTGAAATGTCAGAGAAATAGTAGAGAGAATGATTTATTTCAGCTTTAATTTCTTTCATCACATTCCCAGTGGGTCAGAAGTTTATATACACTCAATTAGTATTTGGTAGCATTGCCTTTAAAGTTGTTTAACTTGGGTCAAACGTATCGGGTAGCCTTCCACAAGCTTCCCCTAATACGTTGGGTGAATTTTGGCCCATTCCTCCTGACAGAGCTGGTGTAATGAGTCAGGTTTGTAGGCCTCCTTGCTCGCACACACTTTTTCATTTCTGCCCACAAATGTTCTATAGGATTGAGGTCAGGGCTTTGTGATGGCCACTCCAGTACCTTGACTGTTGTCCTTAAGCCATTTTGCCACAACTTTGGAAGTATGCTTGGATTCATCGTCCATTTGGAAGACCCATTTGCAACCAAGCTTTAACTTCCTGACTGATGTCTTGAGATGTTGCTTCAATATATGCACATAGTTTTCCTGCCTAATGATGCCATCTATTTTGTGAAGTGCACCAGTCTCTCCTGCAGCAAAGCACCCCCGCATCATGATGCTGCCACCCCCGTGCTTCACGGTTGGGATGATGTTCTTCGGCTTGCAAGCCTCCCCCTTTTTCCTCCAAACATAAATGGTAATTACGGCCAAACAGTTACGATCTTTGTCCCCATGTGCAGTTGCAAACCGTAGTCTGGCTTTTTTATGGCAGTTTTGTAGCAGTGGCTTCTTCCTTGCTGAGCAGCCTTTCAGGTTCTGTCGATATAGGACTTGTTTTACTGTGGATATAGATACTTTTGTACCCGTTTTCTCAAGTATCTTCACAAGGTCCTTTGCTGTTGTTCTGGGATTGATTTGCACTTTTCACACCAAAGTACGTTAATTTCTAGGAGACAGAACGTGTCTCCTTCATGAGTGGTATGATGTCTGCATGGTCCCATGGTGTTTATACTTGCGTACTATTGTTTGTACAGATTAACGTGGTACCTTCAGGTGTTTGGAAATTGCTCCCAAGGACGAACCAGACTTGGAGGTTTACAATTGTTTTTATGAGGTCTTGACTGATTTCTTTAGATTTTCCCATGATGTCAAGCAAAGAGGCACTGAGTTTGAAAGTAGGCCTTGAAATGCATCCACAGGTACACCTCCTATTGACTCAAATGATGTCAATTAGCCTATCAGAAGCTTCTAAAGCCATGACATCATTTTCTGGAATCTTCCAAGCTGTTTAAGTCAACTTAATGTATGTAAACTTCTGACCCACTGGAATGGTGATGCAGTGAATTATAAGTGAAATAATCTATCTGTAAACAAATGTTGGAAAAATGACTTGTGTCATGCCCAAAGTAGATGTCCTAAAAACTATAGTTTGTTAACAAGAATTTTGTGGAGTGGTTGAAAAACAAGATTTAATGACTCCAACCTAAGTGTGTTTAAACTTCCGACTTCAACTGTGTGTATATATATATATATATATATATATATATATATATATATATATATATATATATATATATATATATATATATATATATATATATCTCTCACACACACAACGTAAGTAAATCAGTAAGTAAAGTGTGTTACATTAAACAGCTGCGGTATCTCTGTGTAGTAGAAGGTGTTCTGTTCCTTGTTGTATTTCTGGAGCTGGGCGGCGTAGTCGTTCCTGCACTCCTCTGCTGTGTGTGTCTTCACATGGGCATGTTGCTTCACCTGGACACACACCTGTATTAACTGGTATATAGGTACGTAATGCTGCTTCACCTGGACACACACCTGTATTAACTGGTATATAGGTACGTATGTTGCTTCACCTGGACACACACCTGTATTAACTGGTATATAGGTACGTATGCTGCTTCACCTGGACACACACCTGTATTAACTGGTATATAGGTACGTATGTTGCTTCACCTGGACACACACCTGTATTAACTGGTATATAGGTACGTATGCTGCTTCACCTGGACACACACCTGTATTAACTGGTATATAGGTACGTATGCTGCTTCACCTGGACACACACCTGTATTAACTGGTATATAGGTATGTATGCTGCTTCACCTGGACACACACCTGTATTAACTGGTATATAGGTACGTATGCTGCTTCACCTGGACACACACCTGTATTAACTGGTATATAGGTATGTATGCTGCTTCACCTGGACACACACCTGTATTAACTGGTATATAGGTACGTATGCTGCTTCACCTGGACACACCTGTATTAACTGGTATATAGGTACGTATGCTGCTTCACCTGGACACACACCTGTATTAACTGGTATATAGGTACGTATGCTGCTTCACCTGGACACACACCTGTATTAACTGGTATATAGGTACGTATGCTGCTTCACCTGGACACACACCTGTATTAACTGGTATATAGGTACGTATGCTGCTTCACCTGGACACACACCTGTATTAACTGGTATATAGGTACGTATGCTGCTTCACCTGGACACACACCTGTATTAACTGGTATATAGGTACGTATGCTGCTTCACCTGGACACACACCTGTATTAACTGGTATATAGGTACGTATGTTGCTTCACCTGGACACACACCTGTATTAACTGGTATATAGGTACGTATGCTGCTTCACCTGGACACACACCTGTATTAACTGGTATATAGGTACGTATGCTGCTTCACCTGGACACACACCTGTATTAACTGGTATATAGGTACGTATGTTGCTTCACCTGAACACACACACACCTGTATTAACTGGTATATAGGTACGTATGTTGCTTCACCTGGACACACACCTGTATTAACTGGTATATAGGTACGTATGCTGTTTCACCTGGACACACACCTGTATTAACTGGTATATAGGTACGTATGCTGCTTCACCTGGACACACACCTGTATTAACTGGTATATAGGTACGTATGCTGCTTCACCTGGACACACACCTGTATTAACTGGTATATAGGTACGTATGCTGCTTCACCTGGACACACACCTGTATTAACTGGTATATAGGTACGTATGCTGCTTCACCTGGACACACACCTGTATTAACTGGTATATAGGTACGTATGCTGCTTCACCTGGACACACACCTGTATTAACTGGTATATAGGTACGTATGCTGCTTCACCTGGACACACACCTGTATTAACTGGTATATAGGTACGTATGCTGCTTCACCTGGACACACACCTGTATTAACTGGTATATAGGTACGTATGCTGTTTCACCTGGACACACACCTGTATTAACTGGTATATAGGTACGTATGCTGTTTCACCTGGACACACACACACCTGTATTAACTGGTATATAGGTACGTATGTTGCTTCACCTGGACACACACCTGTATTAACTGGTATATAGGTACGTATGCTGTTTCACCTGGACACACACCTGTATTAACTGGTATATAGGTACGTAATGCTGCTTCACCTGGACATACCTGTATTAACTGGTATATAGGGACGTGGTGTGAACGTTAATCTGTGTGAGTGTGTACCTTCTCAACATCTGCTTTCACAGCGTTTGTGTCGTTCTCAATTTTCTCCGCTTGCTGTGTGGCTTTCTCTGCCTCTCCCCACTCCTTGGCAAAACGCCTCTTAGTCTGCGCACACACACACACACACACACACACACACACACACACACACACACACACACACACACACACACACACACACACACACACACACACACACACACACACACACACACACACACACACACACACACTTTAGTGAGGGTTATAGGGGATCATCAACTGGATTCAGCCACGGGACGATGACTTCCTGAGCAGATGGACGGTCAGAGGGACATAACATATTTACAAATCATTTGGAGACTGAAACAATCATTTCAAATATTGATCCTGTCTACTAGGAGTGGGAATACTGGGGAACACATTTATATATGATCCTGTCTACTAGGAGTGGGAATACTGGGGAACACATTTATATATGATCCTGTCTCTCTACTAGGAGTGGGAATACTGGGGAACACATTTATATATGATCCTGTCTCTCTATTAGGAGAGGGAATACTGGGGAACACATTTATATATGATCCTGTCTATTAGGAGAGGGAATACTGGGGAACACATTTATATATGATCCTGTCTCTCTATTAGGAGAGGGAATACTGGGGAACACATTTATATATGATCCTGTCTCTCTATTAGGAGAGGGAATACTGGGGAACACATTTATATATGATCCTGTCTCTCTATTAGGAGAGGGACTACATTTATATATGATCCTGTCTCTCTATTAGGAGAGGGAATACATTTATATATGATCCTGTCTATTAGGAGTGGGAATACTGGGGAACACATTTATATATGATCCTGTCTATTAGGAGAGGGAATACTGGGGAACACATTTATATATGATCCTGTCTCTCTATTAGGAGAGGGAATACTGGGGAACACATTTATATATGATCCTGTCTCTCTATTAGGAGAGGGAATACTGGGGAACACATTTATATATGATCCTGTCTATTAGGAGAGGGAATACTGGGGAACACATTTATATATGATCCTGTCTCTCTATTAGGAGAGGGAATACTGGGGAACACATTTATATATGATCCTGTCTCTCTATTAGGAGAGGGAATACTGGGGAACACATTTATATATGATCCTGTCTATTAGGAGAGGGAATACTGGGGAACACATTTATATATGATCCTGTCTCTCTATTAGGAGAGGGAATACTGGGGAACACATTTATATATGATCCTGTCTATTAGGAGAGGGAATACTGGGGAACACATTTATATATGATCCTGTCTCTCTATTAGGAGAGGGAATACTGGGGAACACATTTATATATGATCCTGTCTCTCTATTAGGAGAGGGAATACTGGGGAACACATTTATATATGATCCTGTCTCTCTATTAGGAGAGGGAATACTGGGGAACACATTTATATATGATCCTCTCTATTAGGAGAGGGAATACTGGGGAACACATTTATATATGATCCTGTCTCTCTATTAGGAGAGGGAATACTGGGGAACACATTTATATATGATCCTGTCTCTATTAGGAGAGGGAATACTGGGGAACACATTTATATATGATCCTGTCTCTCTACTAGGAGAGGGAATACTGGGGAACACATTTATATATGATCCTGTCTCTCTATTAGGAGAGGGAATACTGGGGAACACATTTATATATGATCCTGTCTATTAGGAGAGGGAATACTGGGGAACACATTTATATATGATCCTGTCTATTAGGAGAGGGAATACTGGGGAACACATTTATTAGGAGAGGGAATACTGGGGAACACATTTATATATGATCCTGTCTCTCTATTAGGAGAGGGAATACTGGGGAACACATTTATATATGATCCTGTCTATTAGGAGAGGGAATACTGGGGAACACATTTATATATGATCCTGTCTCTCTATTAGGAGTGGGAATACTGGGGAATACATTTATATATGATCCTGTCTATTAGGAGAGGGAATACTGGGGAACACATTTATATATGATCCTGTCTATTAGGAGAGGGAATACTGGGGAACACATTTATATATGATCCTGTCTCTCTATTAGGAGAGGGAATACTGGGGAAAACATTTATATATGATCCTGTCTCTCTATTAGGAGAGGGACTACATTTATATATGATCCTGTCTCTCTATTAGGAGTGGGAATACTGGGGAATACATTTATATATGATCCTGTCTATTAGGAGAGGGAATACTGGGGAACACATTTATATATGATCCTGTCTCTCTATTAGGAGAGGGAATACTGGGGAACACATTTATATATGATCCTGTCTCTCTATTAGGAGAGGGAATACTGGGGAACACATTTATATATGATCCTGTCTATTAGGAGTGGGAATACTGGGGAACACATTTATATATGATCCTGTCTCTCTATTAGGAGAGGGAATACTGGGGAACACATTTATATATGATCCTGTCTATTAGGAGAGGGAATACTGGGGAACACATTTATATATGATCCTGTCTATTAGGAGAGGGAATACTGGGGAACACATTTATATATGATCCTGTCTATTAGGAGAGGGAATACTGGGGAACACATTTATATATGATCCTGTCTATTAGGAGAGGGAATACTGGGGAACACATTTATATATGATCCTGTCTATTAGGAGAGGGAATACTGGGGAACACATTTATATATGATCCTGTCTCTCTATTAGGAGAGGGAATACTGGGGAACACATTTATATATGATCCTGTCTCTCTATTAGGAGAGGGAATACTGGGGAACACATTTATATATGATCCTGTCTCTCTATTAGGAGAGGGAATACTGGGGAACACATTTATATATGATCCTGTCTCTCTATTAGGAGAGGGAATACTGGGGAACACATTTATATATGATCCTGTCTCTATTAGGAGAGGGAATACTGGGGAACACATTTATATATAATCCTGTCTATTAGGAGGGAATACTGGGGAACACATTTATATATAATCCTGTCTCTCTATTAGGAGAGGGAATACTGGGGAATACATTTATATATGATCCTGTCTATTAGGAGAGGGAATACTGGGGAATACATTTATATATGATCATGTCTCTCTATTAGGAGAGGGAATACTGGGGAACACATTTATATATAATCCTGTCTCTCTATTAGGAGTGGGAATACTGGGGAATACATTTATATATGATCCTGTCTATTAGGAGTGGGAATACTGGGGAATACATTTATATATGATCATGTCTCTCTATTAGGAGAGGGAATACTGGGGAACACATTTATATATGATCCTGTCTCTCTATTAGGAGAGGGAATACTGGGGAACACATTTATATATGATCCTGTCTCTCTATTAGGAGAGGGAATACTGGGGAACACATTTATATATGATCCTGTCTCTCTATTAGGAGAGGGAATACTGGGGAACACATTTATATATGATCCTGTCTATTAGGAGAGGGAATACTGGGGAACACATTTATATATGATCCTGTCTATTAGGAGAGGGAATACTGGGGAACACATTTATATATGATCCTGTCTATTAGGAGAGGGAATACTGGGGAACACATTTATATATGATCCTGTCTCTCTACTAGGAGAGGGAATACTGGGGAACACATTTATATATGATCCTGTCTATTAGGAGTGGGAATACTGGGGAACACATTTATATATGATCCTGTCTCTCTATTAGGAGAGGGAATACTGGGGAAAACATTTATATATGATCCTGTCTCTCTATTAGGAGAGGGACTACATTTATATATGATCCTGTCTCTCTATTAGGAGTGGGAATACTGGGGAATACATTTATATATGATCCTGTCTATTAGGAGAGGGAATACTGGGGAACACATTTATATATGATCCTGTCTCTCTATTAGGAGAGGGAATACTGGGGAACACATTTATATATGATCCTGTCTCTCTATTAGGAGAGGGAATACTGGGGAACACATTTATATATGATCCTGTCTCTCTATTAGGAGAGGGACTACATTTATATATGATCCTGTCTACTAGGAGTTTGGGAACACATTTATATATGATCCTGTCTCTCTATTAGGAGAGGGAATACTGGGGAACACATTTATATATGATCCTGTCTATTAGGAGAGGGAATACTGGGGAAAACATTTATATATGATCCTGTCTATTAGGAGTGGGAATACTGGGGAATACATTTATATATGATCCTGTCTATTAGGAGGGGGAATACTGGGGAACACATTTATATATGATCCTGTCTATTAGGAGTGGGAATACTGGGGAACACATTTATATATGATCCTGTCTATTAGGAGTGGGAATACTGGGGAACACATTTATATATGATCCTGTCTCTCTATTAGGAGAGGGAATACTGGGGAACACATTTATATATGATCCTGTCTCTCTATTAGGAGAGGGAATACTGGGGAACACATTTATATATGATCCTGTCTCTCTATTAGGAGAGGGAATACTGGGGAACACATTTATATATGATCCTGTCTCTCTATTAGGAGAGGGAATACTGGGGAACACATTTATATATGATCCTGTCTATTAGGAGAGGGAATACTGGGGAACACATTTATATATAATCCTGTCTATTAGGAGTGGGAATACTGGGGAACACATTTATATATAATCCTGTCTCTCTATTAGGAGTGGGAATACTGGGGAATACATTTATATATGATCCTGTCTATTAGGAGTGGGAATACTGGGGAATACATTTATATATGATCATGTCTCTCTATTAGGAGTGGGAATACTGGGGAACACATTTATATATAATCCTGTCTCTCTATTAGGAGTGGGAATACTGGGGAATACATTTATATATGATCCTGTCTATTAGGAGTGGGAATACTGGGGAATACATTTATATATGATCATGTCTCTCTATTAGGAGTGGGAATACTGGGGAACACATTTATATATGATCCTGTCTATTAGGAGAGGGAATACTGGGGAACACATTTATATATAATCCTGTCTATTAGGAGTGGGAATACTGGGAATACTTTATATATGATCCTGTCTATTAGGGTGGGATTTATATATGATCCTGTCTATTAGGAGAGGGAATACTGGGGAACACATTTATATATGATCCTGTCTATTAGGAGAGGGAATACTGGGGAACACATTTATATATGATCCTGTCTATTAGAGAGGGAATACTCTTTATTAGATCCTGTCTATTAGAGGGAATACTGGGGAAAACATTTATATATGATCCTGTCTATTAGGAGAGGGAATACTGGGGAACACATTTATATATGATCCTGTCTATTAGGAGTGGGAATACTGGGGAACACATTTATATATGATCCTGTCTACTAGGAGTGGGAATACTGGGGAACACATTTATATATGATCCTGTCTCTCTATTAGGAGTGGGAATACTGGGGAACACATTTATATATGATCCTGTCTCTCTATTAGGAGTGGGAATACTGGGGAACACATTTATATATAATCCTGCCTCTCTATTAGGAGAGGGAATACTGGGGAACACATTTATATATGATCCTGTCTCTCTACTAGGAGTGGGAATACTGGGGAACACATTTATATATGATCCTGTCTCTCTACTAGGAGTGGGAATACTGGGGAACACATTTATATATAATCCTGAACATTCAACCAATTTATTTGTTCTGCTCAGAAAACTTTTGGGGGTGCCAATCAAAAACCGTGGGTTATAGGGGTTATAACATATTCACTCTCAATCACACAGAAACTCACATTCTCCAGCTGTTTGAAACTGATCTCCAAGCTCTGTTGAGCTTTTTTGGCATCGGCCAGGTACTGGGGGAGAAAGATTAGTTAGATGACAACATCAAAGTGAGTTCAACATGTCGGTGATGTTATCTCCCCCCTCTCTCCCCTCCCTCCATCTCTCCCTCCTTCCCCCTTTCTCCCACCCTCCCTCTCTCCATCTCTCCCTCCTCCCCCCTTTCTCCCACCCTCCCTCTCTCCCTCCTCCCCTCCCTCTCCCTCCCTCCTCCCCTCCCTCTCCCTCCCTCTCTCACTGTTTTGCGTTCTTGTTTGAGGTCCTGAAGGTATTTGGTGAGTTCTACACAGATTCCAGTCATCATGTTCTCTGCTATCAGCTCTCTCTGGCCCGCATAGTCATTCAGCTCATTCACAATGTCCTGGAATGACTGGTGATTGGTGAACCTGCAGGTGGAGGGGCAACAAGACAGAGGGGATAGAGAGAGATTAGTTAGATGACAACATAGCCACTCTCTAGCCACTTTAAACTATGCCACTTTGTTTACATACCCTACATTACTCATCTCATATATATATACTGTACTCGATACCATCTACTGCATCTTGCCTATGCCGTTCTGTACAATCACTCATTCATATATCTTGATGTACATATTCTTTATCCCTTTACAGTTGTGTGTATAAGGTAGTAGTTGTGGAGTTGTTAGGTTAGATTACTCGTTGGTTATTACTGCTTTGTTGGTACTAGAAGCACAAGCATTTCGCTACGCTCGCATCAACAGCTGCTAACCATGTGTATGTGACAAATAACATTTGATTTGAATGTGATTGGTTCACTTCCAGGAAACAGGGGTAAAGGGTTGTATGTTATTGGTTCACTTCCAGGAAACAGGGGTAAAGGGCTGTATGTTATTGGTTCACTTCCAGGAAACAGGGGTAAAGGGTTGTATGTTATTGGGTCACTTCCAGGAAACAGGGGTTGGTTCACTTCCAGGAAACAGGGATAAAGGGTTGTATGTTATTGGTTCACTTCCAGGAAACAGGGGTAAGGGGTTGTATGTTATTGGTTCACTTCCAGGAAACAGGGGTAAAGGGCTGTATGTTATTGGTTCACTTCCAGGAAACAGGGGTAAAGGGTTGTTTGTTATTGGTTCACTTCCAGGAAACAGGGATAAAGGGTTGTATGTTATTGGTTCACTTCCAGGAAACAGGGGTAAGGGGTTGTATGTTATTGGTTCACTTCCAGGAAACAGGGGTAAAGGGCTGTATGTTATTGGTTCACTTCCAGGAAACAGGGGTAAAGGGTTGTTTGTTATTGGTTCACTTCCAGGAAACAGGGGTAAAGGGCTGTATGTTATTGGTTCACTTCCAGGAAACAGGGGTAAAGGGTTGTTTGTTATTGGTTCACTTCCAGGAAACAGGGGTAAAGGGCTGTATGTTATTGGTTCACTTCCAGGAAACAGGGGTAAAGGGTTGTATGTTATTGGTTCACTTCCAGGAAACAGGGGTAAAGGGTTGCATGTGATTGGTGGGATAAAGAAATCTGTCTGTCTAATAAAGACAAACACGAGAGACAAAGGATAAGCACAGCATTGATCTGATAATCACTAACTGATTAGAGAGAGGACACAGACAGAGAGACAGACACAGACAGAGAGACAGACACAGAGGCAGACAGAGAGACAGACACAGACAGAGAGACAGACACAGACACAGACAGAGAGACAGACAGACACAGACACAGACAGAGAGGCAGACAGACACAGACAGAGAGAGACAGACACAGACAGAGAGAGACAGACACAGACAGAGAGAGACAGACACAGACAGAGAGACACAGACACAGACACAGAGGCAGACAGAGAGGCAGACAGAGAGGCAGACAGAGAGGCAGACAGACACAGACAGAGAGGCAGACAGAGGCAGACAGAGAGGCAGACAGAGAGGCAGACAGACAGACAGACAGACAGACAGACAGACAGACAGACAGACAGACAGACAGACAGAGAGGCAGACAGACAGAGAGGCAGACAGACACAACTCACCCACACTCTTGCTCCTCCTTGCTGCCTCGTTTAAGGTATTTCTTGGAGAGGTTTCTGAGAGGAAGAGAGAATGTCAGGGTTACATTCTAACAACTAATTAAAATACACAGACAGACAGACAGACAGACAGACACAGAGAGACACAGAGAGACACACACACACACAGACACACAGAGAGACACACAGACAGAGCACACAGACTGACAGAGCACACAGACTGACTGTCTGTCTGTGTGCTCTGTCTGTCTGTGTGCTCTGTCAGACAGACAGAAACAGACACCTGAGTTGCTTGGCGTAGTTCTGTTCTATCTCGGTCCGTTCTCTGACAAACTTCACATATCGGTCCGCCAGATCCAGTCCTGACTGGGTGTGTTTATCAATACCATCATACTGGTCCTACAGACAGGAGAGACAGAACAGGGTTAGATACTGGACTGATATAACACACTCCTCTATACAGTAGTAATATAACTACTAGTTACTGATATAACACACTCCTCTATACAGTAGTAATATAACTACTAGTTACTGATATAACACTCTATACAGTAGTAATGTAACTACTAGTTACTGATACAACACACTCCTCTATACAGTAGTAATATAACTACTAGTTACTGATACAACACACTCCTCTATACAGTAGTAATATAACTACTAGTTACTGATACAACACACTCCTCTATACAGTAGTAATATAACTACTAGTTACTGATACAACACACTCCTCTATACAGTAGTAATGTAACTACTAGTTACTGATACAACACACTCCTCTATACAGTAGTAATATAACTACTAGTTACTGATACAACACACTCCTCTATACAGTAGTAATATAACTACTAGTTACTGATACAACACACTCCTCTATACAGTAGTAATATAACTACTAGTTACTGATACAACACACTCCTCTATACAGTAGTAATATAACTACTAGTTACTGATACAACACACTCCTCTATACAGTAGTAATATAACTACTAGTTACTGATATAACACACTCCTCTATACAGTAGTAATATAACTACTAGTTACTGATATAACACACTCCTCTATACAGTAGTAATATAACTACTAGTTACTGATACAACACACTCCTCTATACAGTAGTAATATAACTAACTACTAGTTACTGATATAACACACTCCTCTATACAGTAGTAATATAACTACTAGTTACTGATACAACACACTCCTCTATACAGTAGTAATATAACTACTAGTTACTGATACAACACACTCCTCTATACAGTAGTAATATAACTACTAGTTACTGATACAACACACTCCTCTATACAGTAGTAATATAACTACTAGTTACTGATATAACATACTCTATACAGTAGTAATATAACTACTAGTTACAGGACAGGAACACTGCTCCTCTATACAGTAGTAATATAACTAACTACTAGTTACTGATATAACACACTCCTCTATACAGTAGTAATATAACTACTAGTTACTGATACAACACACTGAATACAGTAGTAATATAACTACTAGTTACTGATACAACACACTCCTCTATACAGTAGTAATATAACTACTAGTTACTGATATAACACACTCCTCTATACAGTAGTAATATAACTACTAGTTACTGATACAACACACTCCTCTATACAGTAGTAATATAACTACTAGTTACAGGACAGGAACACTGCTCCTCTATACAGTAGTAATATAACTACTAGTTACTGATATAACACACTCCTCTATACAGTAGTAATATAACTACTAGTTACTGATATAACACTGCTCCTCTATACAGTAGTAATATAACTACTAGTTACTGATATAACACACTCCTCTATACAGTAGTAATATAACTACTAGTTACAGGACAGGAACACTGCTCCTCTATACAGTAGTAATATAACTACTAGTTACTGATACAACACACTCCTCTATACAGTAGTAATATAACTACTAGTTACAGGACAGGAACACTGCTCCTCTTACATCACTACACCAGCCAGTTGTACAGGTATATCCTCTCCACTATGTATCCAACCCTGGTCTCTGTCTGACAGACGATCTGCTATCTACGGGCTGGGTTGAGTTCACTCTTACTCACACACTCTGACTCACTCACTATGTAGGTATCTACGGGTTACAGGTTGAGTTCACTCTCACTCACACACTCTGACTCACTCACTATGTAGGTATCTACGGGCTGGGTTACAGGACTCACACACACTCTGACTCACTCACTATGTAGTAGTAATATAACTGTGTCTAGTTACTGATGACTGAGACACAGACAGACTCTGCTAGAGAGACACAGACAGACTCTGCTACAGATATACACAGACAGACTCTGCTCAGAGAGTACACAGACAGACTCTGCTCAGAGAGACACAGACAGACTCTGCTCAGAGAGACACAGACAGACTCTGCTACAGAGAGACACAGACAGACTCTGCTCAGAGAGACACAGACAGACTCTGCTCAGAGAGACACAGACAGACTCTGCTCAGAGAGTAGTACAGACAGACTCTGCTACAGAGAGACACAGACAGACTCTGCTCAGAGAGACACAGACAGACTCTGCTCAGAGAGACACAGACAGACTCTGCTCAGAGAGACACAGACAGACTCTGCTCAGAGAGACACAGACAGACTCTGCTCAGAGAGACACAGACAGACTCTGCTCAGAGAGACACAGATAGACTCTGCTCAGAGAGACACAGAGGCTGCATCCCCTACTACTAACCAGGCCCACTAGGGGTTCTGGTCTAAAGTAGTAATATACTACTAACCAGGCCCACTAGGGTTCTGGTCTAAAGTAGTGCACTATGTAGGGAATATAGTGCCATTTGGGATGTAGCCATGTACTAAACAGAGCTAATGATCTGAATAGAGGTATTTATACAGAACACATTTACTACAGTCATGTCCTCAATACTACATCTGCACTAGGACAGAGAGAGAGAGACAGGGGGGCGAGACAGATGGAGTGGACGAGCGAGAGAGAGGTAGGGAGAGGGAACGAGAGACAGGGGGGCGAGACAGATGGAGGGGACGAGCGAGAGAGAAAGAGAAAGGAGCGAGAAAGAGAGAAAAAGAGAGAGAGAGAGAAAGGAGAGAGAGAGAATAACATTTCAGAGCCACTTATTGGGTCAAACCTAGTGTAACCTCTGTCTGGAGACTACTGCTGATATACACCTAGTGTAACCTCTGTCTGGAGACTACTGCTGACATACACCTAGTGTAACCTCTGTCTGGAGACTACTGCTGATATACACCTAGTGTAACCTCTGTCTGGAGACTACTGCTGATATACACCTAGTGTAACCTCTGTCTGGAGACTGCTACTGACATACACCTAGTGTAACCTCTGGAGACTACTGCTGATATACACCTAGTGTAACCTCTGGAGACTACTGCTGATATACACCTAGTGTAACCTCTGTCTGGAGACTACTGCTGACATACACCTAGTGTAACCTCTGTCTGGAGACTGCTACTGACATACACCTAGTGTAACCTCTGTAGACTACTGCTGATATACACCTAGTGTAACCTCTGGAGACTACTGCTGATATACACCTAGTGTAACCTCTGGAGACTACTGCTGATATACACCTAGTGTAACCTCTGGAGACTACTGCTGATATACACCTAGTGTAACCTCTGTCTGGAGACTACTGCTGATATCCACCTAGTGTAACCTCTGTCTGGAGACTACTGCTGATATACACCTAGTGTATCCTCTGTCTGGAGACTACTGCTGATATCCACCTAGTGTAACCTCTGAAGACTACTGCTGATATCCACCTAGTGTATCCTCTGTCTGGAGACTACTGCTGATATCCACCTAGTGTAACCTCTGTCTGGAGACTGCTGCTGACATACACCTAGTGTAACCTCTGTCTGGAGACTACTGCTGATATACACCTAGTGTAACCTCTGTCTGGAGACTACTGCTGATATACACCTAGTGTAACCTCTGGAGACTACTGCTGATATACACCTAGTGTATCCTCTGTCTGGAGACTACTGCTGATATACACCTAGTGTAACCTCTGTCTGGAGACTACTGCTGATATACACCTAGTGTAACCTCTGTCTGGAGACTACTGCTGATATCCACCTAGTGTAACCTCTGTCTGGAGACTACTGCTGATATACACCTAGTGTAACCTCTGTCTGGAGACTACTGCTGATATCCACCTAGTGTAACCTCTGTTTGGAGACTACTGCTGATATACACCTAGTGTAACCTCTGAAGACTACTGCTGATATACACCTAGTGTAACCTCTGGAGACTACTGCTGATATACACCTAGTGTAACCTCTGTCTGGAGACTGCTACTGACATACACCTAGTGTAACCTCTGGAGACTACTGCTGATATACACCTAGTGTAACCTCTGGAGACTACTGCTGATATACACCTAGTGTAACCTCTGTCTGGAGACTACTGCTGATATACACCTAGTGTAACCTCTGTCTGGAGACGACTGCTGATATACACCTAGTGTAACCTCTGTCTGGAGACTGCTACTGACATACACCTAGTGTAACCTCTGTTTGGAGACTACTGCTGATATACACCTAGTGTAACCTCTGAGACTACTGCTGATATACACGTAGTGTAACCTCTGGAGACTACTGCTGATATACACCTAGTGTATCCTCTGTCTGGAGACTACTGCTGATATCCACCTAGTGTAACCTCTGTCTGGAGACTACTGCTGATATACACCTAGTGTAACCTCTGGAGACTACTGCTGATATACACCTAGTGTAACCTCTGTCTGGAGACTACTGCTGATATCCACCTAGTGTAACCTCTGTCTGGAGACTACTGCTGATATCCACCTAGTGTAACCTCTGGAGACTACTGCTGATATACACCTAGTGTAACCTCTGTCTGGAGACTACTGCTGATATACACCTAGTGTAACCTCTGTCTGGAGACTACTGCTGATATACACCTAGTGTAACCTCTGTCTGGAGACTACTGCTGATATACACCTAGTGTAACCTCTGTCTGGAGACTACTGCTGATATACACCTAGTGTAACCTCTGGAGACTACTGCTGATATACACCTAGTGTAACCTCTGTCTGGAGACTACTGCTGATATACACCTAGTGTAACCTCTGTCTGGAGACTACTGCTGATATACACCTAGTGTAACCTCTGTCTGGAGACTACTGCTGATA
This sequence comes from Oncorhynchus keta, assembly GCF_023373465.1. Taxonomy (NCBI): domain Eukaryota; kingdom Metazoa; phylum Chordata; class Actinopteri; order Salmoniformes; family Salmonidae; genus Oncorhynchus; species Oncorhynchus keta. Next base: position 105,424 of record NW_026290854.1, on the reverse strand, counting down.
TACACCTAGTGTAACCTCTGTCTGGAGACTACTGCTGATATACACCTAGTGTAACCTCTGTCTGGAGACTACTGCTGATATACACCTAGTGTAACCTCTGTCTGGAGACTACTGCTGATATACACCTAGTGTAACCTCTGTCTGGAGACTACTGCTGATATACACCTAGTGTAACCTCTGTCTGGAGACTACTGCTGATATACACCTAGTGTAACCTCTGTCTGGAGACTACTGCTGATATACACCTAGTGTAACCTCTGTCTGGAGACTACTGCTGATATACACCTAGTGTAACCTCTGTCTGGAGACTACTGCTGATATACACCTAGTGTAACCTCTGAAGACTACTGCTGATATACACCTAGTGTAACCTCTGTCTGGAGACTACTGCTGATATACACCTAGTGTAACCTCTGTCTGGAGACTACTGCTGATATACACCTAGTGTAACCTCTGTCTGGAGACTACTGCTGATATACACCTAGTGTAACCTCTGTCTGGAAACTACTGCTGCCTCTGCTCCGATAAGAGGTCCAGACCTTAGTGGCGCCGGTCTTTCTCTACACTGGCCCTGTAACATTAAGGTCTCTGGTTCAACCCCCAGTCTGACTGCTTGTCCCCAATAAGACGCTGCCGCAGGATAATCCCCTGGTCATCATGTGTTGGAACTTGGAACCCTGCCCCTGTTCTGTTGTGTTCCGTTGTGTTCTGTTGTGTTCTGTTGTGTTCCGTTGTAGCTGAGGTTTGGGTTACGTCCTAAATCGCACCCTTTTCCCTACACAGTGCACTACCTCGGCTCTGGTCAAAAGTAGCGCACTAGCATATAGGGAATATAGTGCCAGATTTGGAACGCAGACCTGGTCAGGTTCCAGCTGCAGGGGATTCAGAACAACAGCCCAGCCCGTTGGAGAGATTTAAACATGCGACCTTATTTCCTTTCCTCTCTCCTATCAGTGATCTAACACAACTAGACAGGGTTAGATTCCATGCCATAGATTCCACCTACCAGAGCAATGATGTAAACTGAGTGAGAACATTACTCAGAACACATTTACTACAGTCATGTCCTCAATACTGTATCTGAACCAGGACAGAGAGAGAGAGGTAGGGAGAGGGAACGAGAGAGAGAGAAAGAGAGAGAGAGAAAGAGAGAGAGAGAGAAAGAGAGAGAGAGAAAGAGAGAGAGAGCAGTAGGGTGAGGAGAGAGAGAGGAGGAGAGGAGAGGAGAGGAAAGAGGAGCAGAGAGAGAAGATGATGACATCATCATTATAACACTGAGTCCACCCATCAGCCAGGAGAGTCCACCTATCAGCCAGGAGAGTCCACCTATCAGCCAGGAGAGTCCACCTATCAGCCAGGAGAGTCCATCTATCAGCCAGGAGAGTCTACCTATCAGAAGAGTCCCTGTCCATTTAAAGGGTTAAAGGGGTACTTCGGGATTTTGGCAATTAATCCCTTTATCTACCTCCCCAGAGTCAGATGTCCTCATGGATATCATGTTTGTGTCACCGCATGAAGTTTGAAGGAAGTTGCTAAGAAACGTAATTACTAACTAGGATTAGTGCAATGACTGGAAGACTATGGGTGCTAGCATTGGCTCACTAAACTACCTCCAACGTCCCTCACACTTTACACAGATGAATGGGATCCATGAGTTCATCTGACTCTGGGGAGGTAGAGAAAGGGCCTCAATGCCAAAATCCTGAAGTACCCCTTTAAGAGAGAATAACTACTAGGGCTGATGGGAGAATGTCCAAATGGCCTCCTATTCCATACATACTAGACCAGAACTGAAATGGCCTCCTATTCCCTAGAGCCCAAATGACCTCCAGAAAGCCCAAAAATGACCTCCCCTACATACTAGACCAGAGGGCCCAAATGGCCTCCTATTCCCTACATACTAGAGAGCCCAAATGCCTCCTATTCCCTACATACTAGACCAGAGCCCAAATGGCCTCCTATTCCTACATACTAGACCAGAGCCCCATGGACCCAAATGGCGTCCTATTCCCTACATACTAGACCAGAGCCCAAATGGCCCCTAAATGGCCTCCTATTCCCTACATACTAGACCAGAGCCCCATGGACCCAAATGGCCCTATTCCCTACATACTAGACCAGAGCCCAAATGGCGTCCTATTCCCTACATACTAGACCAGAGCCCCATGGACCCAAATGGCGTCCTATTCCACATACTAGACCAGAGCCCAAATGGCCTCCTATTCCCTACATACTAGACCAGAGCACCATGGACCCAAATGGCCTCCTATTCCCTACATACTGGCCCCATGGACCAAAATGGCCTCCTATTCCCCATACTAGACCAAAGCCCCATGGACCCAAATGGCCTCCTATTCCCCATACTAGACCAGAGCCCCAAAAATGGCCTCCTATTCCCTACATACTAGACCAAAGCCCCATGGGCCCAAATGGTCCCCTATTTCCTACATACTAGACCAGAGCCCCATGGGCCCATAAGACCAGAGCCCAAATGGCCTCCTATTCCCTACATACTAGACCAGAGCCCCATGGAGGCCTCCTATTTCCAGACCAGAGCCCAAATGGCCTCCTATTCCCTAAAATACTAGACCAGAGCACCATGGGCCATTCCCTAATACTGGACCAGAGCCCCATGGACCCAAATGGCCTCCTATTCCCTACATACTAGACCAGAGCCCCATGGACCCAAATGGCCTCCTATTTCCTACATACTAGACCAGAGGCCCAAATGGCCTCCTATTCCCTACATACTAGACCAGGCCCAAATGGCCTCCTATTTCCTACATACTAGACCAGAGCCCAAATGGCCTCCTATTCCCTACATACTAGACCAGAGCACCATGGCCCCAAATGGCCTCCTATTCCCTACATACTAGACCAGAGCCCATGGAAAATGGCCTCCTATTCCCTACATACTAGACCAGAGCCCCATGGACCCTCCTATTCCCTACATACTAGACCAGAGCCCATGGAAAATGGCCTCCTATTTCCTACATACTAGACCAGAGCCCCATGGGCCCAAATGGCCTCTATTCCCTACATACTAGACCAGAGCCCCATGGACACAAATGGCCTCCCTACATACTAGACCAGAGCCCAAATGGCCTCCATTCCCTAATACTAGACCAGAGCCCCATGGACCCAAATGGCCTCCTATTTCCTACATACTAGACCAGAGCCCAAATGGCCTCCTATTCCCTAAATACTAGACCAGAGCACCATGGCCCCAAATGATTCCCTAGACCAGAGCCCCATGGAAAATGGCCTCCTATTCCCTACATACTAGACCAGAGCCCCATGGACCCAAATGGCCTCCTATTTCCTACATACTAGACCAGAGCCCCATGGGCCCAAATGGCCTCCTATTCCCTACATACTAGACCAGAGCCCCATGGACACAAATGGCCTCCTATTTCCTACATACTAGACCAGAGCCCAAATGGCCTCCTATTCCCTACATACTAGACCAGAGCACCATGGCCCCAAATGGCCTCCTATTCCCTACATACTAGACCAGAGCCCCATGGACCCAAATGGCCTCCTATTCCCTACATACTAGACCAGAGCCCCATGGACCCAAATGGCCTCCTATTTCCTACATACTAGACCAGAGCCCCATGGGCCCAAATGGCCTCCTATTCCCTACATACTAGACCAGAGCCCCATGGACACAAATGGCCTCCTATTCCCTACATACTAGACCAGAGCCCCATGGACCCAAATGGCGTCCTATTCCCTACATACTAGACCAGAGCCCAAATGGCCTCCTATTCCCTACATACTAGACCAGAGCCCCATGGACCCAAATGACGTCCTATTCCCTACATACTAGACCAGAGCCCAAATGGCCTCCTATTCCCTACATACTAGACCAGAGCACCATGGACCCAAATGGCCTCCTATTCCCTACATACTAGACCAGAGCCCCATGGACCCAAATGGCCTCCTATTCCCTACATACTAGACCAGAGCCCAAATGGCCTCCTATTCCCTACATACTAGACCAGAGCACCATGGACCCAAATGGCCTCCTATTCCCTACATACTAGACCAGAGCCCCAGGACCCAAATGCCCCCTACATACTAGACCAGAGCCCAAATGGCCTCCTATTCCCTACATACTAGACCAGAGCCCATGGACCCAAATGGCCTCCTATTCCCTACATACTAGACCAGAGCACCATGGCCCCAAATGGCCTCCTATTCCCTACATACTAGACCAGAGCCCAAATGGCCTCCTATTCCCTACATACTAGACCAGAGCCCCATGGACCCAAATGGCCTCCTATTCCCTACATACTAGACCAGAGCCCCATGGACCCAAATGGCCTCCTATTCCCTACATACTAGACCAGAGCCCAAATGGCCTCCTATTCCCTACATACTAGACCAGAGCCCAAATGGCCTCCTATTCCCTACATACTAGACCAGAGCCCAAATGGCCTCCTATTCCCTACATACTAGACCAGAGCCCCATGGACCCAAATGGCCTCCTATTCCCTACATACTAGACCAGAGCCCAAATGGCCTCCTATTTCCTACATACTAGACCAGAGCCCCATGGGCCCAAATGGCCTCCTATTCCCTACATACTAGACCAGAGCCCCATGGACCCAAATGGCCTCCTATTCCCTACATACTAGACCAGAGCCCAAATGGCCTCCTATTCCCTACATACTAGACCAGAGCCCATGGCCCCAAATGGCCTCCTATTCCCTACATACTAGACCAGAGCCCCATGGACCCAAATGGCCTCCTATTTCCTACATACTAGACCAGAGCCCCATGGGCCCAAATGGCCTCCTATTCCCTACATACTAGACCAGAGCCCAAATGGCCTCCTATTCCCTACATACTAGACCAGAGCCCCATGGACCCAAATGGCGTCCTATTCCCTACATACTAGACCAGAGCCCAAATGGCCTCCTATTCCCTACATACTAGACCAGAGCCCCATGGACCCAAATGACGTCCTATTCCCTACATACTAGACCAGAGCCCAAATGGCCTCCTATTCCCTACATACTAGACCAGAGCACCATGGACCCAAATGGCCTCCTATTCCCTACATACTAGACCAGAGCCCCATGGACCCAAATGGCCTCCTATTCCCTACATACTAGACCAGAGCCCCAGGGCCCAAATGGCCCCTATTTCCTACATACTAGACCAGAGCCCCATGGACCCAAATGGCCTCCTATTTCCTACATACTAGACCAGAGCCCAAATGGTCCCCTATTTCCTACATACTAGACCAAAACCCATGGGCCCAAATGGTCCCCTATTTCCTACATACTAGACCAGAGCCCCCCCTATTTCCTACATACTAGACCAGAGCCCAAATGGTCCCCTATTTCCTACATACTAGACCAGAGCCCAAATGGTCCCCTATTTCCTACACACTAGACCAGAGCCCAAATGGCCTCCTATTCCGTACATACTAGACCAGAGCCCCATGGGCCAAAATGGCCTCCTATTCCCTACATACTAGACCAGAGCCCAAATGGTCCCCTGTTCCCTACATACTAGACCAGAAAATGGCCTCCTATTCCCTACATACTAGACCAGAGCCCAAATGGTCCCCTATTTCCTACACACTTGGCCTCCTATTCCGTACATACTAGACCAGAGCCCCATGGACCCAAATGGCCTCCTATTTCCTACATACTAGACCAGAGCCCAAATGGCCTCCTAGACCCCCCATGGACCCAAATGGCCTCCTATTTCCTACATACTAGACCAGAGCCCAAATGGCCTCCTATTCCCTACATACTAGACCAGAGCACCATGGCCCCAAATGGCCTCCTATTCCCTACATACTAGACCAGAGCCCAACCCAAATGGCCTCCTATTTCCTACATACTAGACCAGAGCCCCATGGGCCCAAATGGTCTCCTATTCCCTACATACTAGACCAGAGCCCCATGGGCCCAAATGGCCTCCTATTCCCTACATACTAGACCAGAGCCCCATGGACACAAATGGCCTCCTATTTCCTACATACTAGACCAGAGCCCAAATGGCCTCCTATTCCCTACATACTAGACCAGAGCACCATGGCCCCAAATGGCCTCCTATTCCCTACATACTAGACCAGAGCCCCATGGACCCAAATGGCCTCCTATTCCCTACATACTAGACCAGAGCCCCATGGACCCAAATGGCCTCCTATTTCCTACATACTAGACCAGAGCCCAAAATGGCCTCCTATTCCCTACATACTAGACCAGAGCCCCATGGACACAAATGGCCTCCTATTCCCTACATACTAGACCAGAGCCCAAATGGCCTCCTATTTCCTACATACTAGACCAGAGCCCCATGGAAAATGGCCTCCTATTCCCTACATACTAGACCAGAGCCCCATGGGCCCAAATGGCCTCCTATTCCCTACATACTAGACCAGAGCCCCATGGGCAGAAATGGCCTCCCATTTCCTACATACTAGACCAGAGCCCCATGGGCCCAAATGGCCTCCTATTCCCTACATACTAGACCAGAGCCCCATGGACCCAAATGGCCTCCTATTCCCTACATACTAGACCAGAGCCCAAAATGGCCCCCTATTCCCTACATACTAGACCAGAGCACAATGGACCCAAATGGCCTCCTATTTCCTACATACTTCCCCATGGACCCAAATGGCCTCCTATTCCCTACATACTAGACCAGAGCCCAAATGGCCCCTATTCCCTACATACTAGACCAGAGCCCCATGGAAAATGGCCTCCTATTCCCTACATACTAGACCAGAGCCCAAATGGCCCCCTATTCCCTACATACTAGACCAGACAATGGACCCAAATGGCCTCCTATTTCCCTACATACTAGACCAGAGCCCCATGGACCCAAATGGCCTCCTATTCCCTACATACTAGACCAGAGCCCAAATGGCCTCCTATTTCCTACATACTAGACCAGAGCCCCATGGACCCAAATGGCCTCCTATTCCCTACATACTAGACCAGAGCCCCATGGACCCAAATGGCCTCCTATTCCCTACATACTAGACCAGAGCCCCATGGACCCAAATGGCCTCCTATTCCCTACATACTAGACCAGAGCCCAAATGGGCCCAAATGGCCTCCTATTCCCTACATACTAGACCAGAGCCCAAATGGCCTCCTATTTCCTACATACTAGACCAGAGCCCAAAAATGGCCTCCTATTCCCTACATACTCCCAAATGGCCTCCTATTTCCTACATACTAGACCAGAGCCCAACCCAAATGGCCTCCTATTCCCTACATACTAGACCAGAGCCCAAATGGCCTCCTATTCCCTACATACTAGACCAGAGCCCAAATGGGCCCAAATGGCCCCTATTCCCTACATACTAGACCAGAGCCCAAATGGCCTCCTATTCCCTACATACTAGACCAGAGCCCCATGGACCCAAATGGCCTCCTATTCCCTACATACTAGACCAGAGCCCAAATGGCCTCCTATTCCCTACATACTAGACCAGAGCCCAAATGGCCTCCTATTCCCTACATACTAGACCAGAGCCCCATGGAAAATGGCCTCCTATTCCCTACCTAGACCAGAGCCCCATGGACCCAAATGGCCTCCTATTCATACTAGACCAGAGCCCAAATGGCCTCCTATTCCCTACATACTAGACCAGAACCCAAATGGCCTCCTATTCCCTACATACTAGACCAGAGCCCAAATGGCCTCCTATTCCCTACATACTAGACCAGAGCCCCATGGACCCAAATGGCCTCCTATTCCCCACATACTAGACCAGAGCCCAAATGGCCTCCTATTCCCTACATACTAGACCAGAGCCCAAATGGCCTCCTATTCCCTACATACTAGACCAGAGCCCCATGGACCCAAATGGCCTCCTATTCCCTACATACTAGACCAGAGCCCAAATGGCCTCCTATTCCCTACATACTAGACCAGAGCCCAAATGGCCTCCTATTCCCTACATACTAGACCAGAGCCCAAATGGCCTCCTATTCCCTACATACTAGACCAGAGGCCCATGGACATATTCACAAAGCATCTCAGAGTAGCTCTGCTGATCAGGGACCAGGTTCCACCTCTTCATATTCAGGGTCTAAATAAAAAGGCCAAACTGATCCTGGATCAGCTCTCCTACTCTGAGACGCTTCGTGAACATAGGCCCTGGTCAAAAGTAGTGCACTATATAGGGAATGGGGGTTTGCCACGTAGGACATAGACTGTCTGCATAGAGTGTGTGACCTGACTGAAACCCTACTTACAAGCCTGACTGGCCTGTGGCCTGTTGTCCTTTTGATTCAGATCTAGGATCAGCGTACACTACCATCACTCCACGAGTTGGATCATCTCAAAACTGACCTTAGACCAGTGTCTAACTCCATTCTAGTACTCCCCTGGTGAGATCATAACCCCCTGACAATATGGTTCAATATGGTTCACCTGAGTTGGTTCAATAACAGTTCACACCTCGTCACCGCACGCACAAAACACGAGTAATTCAATAGTATCTCTACAAACCAACTAAATGTTATGATAACATCAATGATTTGCTTATACGTTGAATATGATCATATGGGTTGTAACTAGTTTATATGCGGATGCTGGACAACAACAACAAAAAATGGATCTATTACAGAAGCCTAGTTTGCTAAGTCGCCTTGAAGAGGTCAAGGTATGCAACATTGCGAAATAACAGCCGCCCTCAAGCTACAAGCTCATTTAGTCTACTTGCCGTGAGTTGTCATCAACTTTGTTCGAGTTAACGGTTGAAAACAATGTCAAAGGAATGTATTATTTTGAGACAGCAAAAACAATCACCTTCTCCGGGGAATTTGCTGTTATTGTGTAGCTAAGGTTACTGTCGCTAGTGCATCTGTCCTTACCCAAAGATCCGTCCCCCAATCCATGTTTTCAAAGTTCCCACCTACAGAAAAAAAGGAGGCTTTTCTATCAATCTTTAGTTCCCAAACTCTTGGAGGATCCACGAACTTTTGTCTAGAGAGGGCAGATGTCGGAGGAAATGTCGGGAAGTTGACGCCTCAATCATCCGTTCCTTCAAGGGAAAGAAAAAATATTTTCGCCCGGTCGTCTTGAAACTAGTTTTGGTCGCAAAGACAAGAGAGGGTGGGAGGGTTCGTCACCAGTCTTTCCAGATTTCATGTCGCGAATGTTTCGCTTGGTCTTAAAGGAGCCGAGGTTCATTCTTTGAAGTGTCAAGGTTTATACCAAAATGGGAAACACATTTATACATGTTATTGTTACATCTTAAATGTTGCTTATTTACCTTTGTGTAACGTACTACTTTTGCCTAACAAATCTAGCAAATCTGAGTGAGTAGTATACTGTAAAATGATTTATTTTCATGTTAGCTACATGCATTTATTCATTACTACAACCATTACAATAATAAGCACCTAATCTACCATTACTGTTAAAATCAATACCACGACGACGAGCCTATGATTACGATAAAAACGATAACCATTCCTGTTATGAGAATCTCAAGAGGACTAAACCATTTGCGCGTTGGCCACACTTTTAGAAAGCCCAGAGAACTTGGTCGTTACTAGCTACCAGTCAAAACCCCCGATTATTTCTACAATTCCTATTCTTTAAATGTGATTCTAAAACTAACCTTAACCACACTACTGACCTTATACAAATAGTTGTTTTCATGAATTTGAAATGATATAGACAATATAGCCCATTTCGACTTTGTGGCTGTGTTAAATAGTGGAAACCGAGACGGTCAACATCAGTAGGTGTGCTGCGGCCCCGCCTCTCTCCTGTTTTACCTGTTTTCCACAGGTTCTAAAGCACACCGGTTAACGGCTCAAGTCTGACAGGAAGTGGCTGTTTCTGGTATTACATGCCCCAGTTTATCACTGCAACTGACGCCCACACAGATCCCTCAATAGTTCATTAGAAATGATCTTCATTTTATTCTTAAACCTTTATTACAGTATTATTTCCCTACATAGAAAACTAAAGCAGTAATGTGTACGTTTTATTTACAATCTAATATAACATTTCATATTACAGTTTTATGGAAAGCCTCTCTCTTTTTTATCATTCTTAATGAAATCTACATAAAAAAAGATAAATCCTATCTGAGTCAGACAAAGATATTCATACAATAGGTAAGATATACAACAACCTTGCCGAGAGCCTATCCAACTGACAATCTCTGAGAAAATAATATAAACTATTGGAACCAAGACTTAAAAATAACTAACGAAATTACAGTTAATGAAAATGTACCCTTAATCCAGTATAAACTAATGTCCACTCTAAAAAAAAAAGTAGGGGTTCAACAAGGGTTCTTCTGAGATCCTCAAAGTTCTTTGAAGAACCTTAGGGTTCTTGAGACTGAAAATGCCCCCTAAAAGGTTCTTCTAACCTTAACCCTAACCCCAGGAGATGGGGTTCATCGAGGAACCTCCTTAGTTGGTGGGGGTTCTTGAAGGAACCTAACTCCCCAACTGAACCTAACTCCCCAACTGAACCTAACTCCCCAACTGAACCTAACTCCCCAACTGAACCTAACTCCCCAACTGAACCTAACTCCCCAACTGAACCTAACTGCCCAACTGAACCTAACTCCCCAACTGAACCTAACTGCCCAACTGAACCTAACTCCCAACTGAACCTAACTCCCCAACTGAACCTAACTCCCCAACTGAACCTAACTGCCCAACTGAACCTAACTCCCCAACTGAACCTAACTCCCCAACTGAACCTAACTGCCAACTGAACCTAACTGCCCAACTGAACCTAACTGCCCAACTGAACCTAACTGCCCAACTGAACCTAACTCCCCAACTGAACCTAACTCCCCAACTGAACCTAACTGTCCAACTGAACCTAACTCCCAACTGAACCTAACTCCCAACTGAACCTAACTCCCCAACTGAACCTAACTGCCCAACTGAACCCAACTGTCCAACTGAACCTAACTGCCCAACTGAACCTAACTGTCCAACTGAACCTAACTGCCCAACTGAACCTAACTGTCCAACTGAACCTGACTGTCCAACTGAACCTAACTGTCCAACTGAACCTAACTGTCCAACTGAACCTAACTCCCCAACTGAACCTAACTGCCCAACTGAACCTAACTGCCCAACTGAACCTAACTGCCCAACTGAACCTAACTGTCCAACTGAACCTAACTGCCCAACTGAACCTAACTGCCCAACTGAACCTAACTGTCCAACTGAACCTAACTGCCCAACTGAACCTAACTGCCCAACTGAACCTAACTGCCCAACTGAACCTAACTGCCCAACTGAACCTAACTGCCCAACTGAACCTAACTGCCCAACTGAACCTAACTGTCCAACTGAACCTAACTGCCCATCTGAACCTAACTGCCCAACTGAACCTAACTGTCCAACTGAACCTAACTGCCCAACATTTGGATTTGAATTTCAAAAACAGGACAGCAGGTCAGATCTCCTCAATTTAAGGTTTGTCCCCTGTATGATCTACATTGATATTGTTTTATGGCATGATGGCATCTATCATTTCATATTTGTGGCAAATCTTTCTAAAAAACAGAAAATAGACACAATTCAATAGATATCAATCCACAAAGAGGTAAGAATCGTGCAGTGGCAACCTGTCGTGCAGTGGCAACCTGTCGTGCAGTGGCAACCTGTCGTGCAGTGGCAACCTGTCGTGCAGTGGCAACCTGTCGTGCAGTGGCAACCCGTCGTGCAGTGGCAGTGGCAGTGGCACCCGTCGTGCAGTGGCAACCCGTCGTGCAGTGGCAACCAACCTGTCGTGCAGTGGCAGTGGCAGTGGCAACCCGTCGTGCAGTGGCAACCTGTCGTGCAGTGGCAACCCAACCTGTCGTGCAGTGGCAGTGGCAACCCGTCGTGTTTTGAGCCCCAGATCTTTAGGGGGGAAAAAGCTTTCTTGTTTTGCATGTCATTTTGGCATTAATACGGGTCACAGATCAGTTTGCAAACAATGTAAAAAATATATAGATAATTAAGTTCATAAAGCCACATACAGACATGGTCTCTTTTTTGTTTTCTTGAGTTAGGCAGCTCCAAAATGCAGGTGTTTCAGCATAACTCAGTGCTTTCTGTAGTTGGCCTGCCAGCAGAAAATATGGAGCATTGCGTCGTGATTGGCTCAGTGTTCTGTCACTCATGGGGACACTAGGTCACCACCGGCAAGTCATAAAGGTAGAGCACGAAAATTCAAGCCCCTTGGGTGCTGCCATAGTTACATTAGAAGTGGACATCCAAGAAGGATCAAGGTCATTGGCCACAGATAAAATGCAGTTAAATCACACTATATCTACCGTAGCTTTGACTGGACATGTCAACATCATACTTTCAAAATCTTAGCTGGCAGTCATCATCATGAATCAAGTCAACAATCTACTGGCAAAATCATTTTAATCCTTGGTCATATGAAGATAAATAATGAAGAGAAACTATAGATAAAACGTGTCGGTGCTCATCGGCCTTTTAATCCTTGGTCGTATGAAGATAAATAATGAAGAGAAACTATAGATAAAACGTGTCGGTGCTCATCGGCCATTTAATCTTGTCATATGAAGATAAATAATGAAGAGAAACTATAGATAAAACGTGTCGGTGCTCATCGGCCTTTTAATCCTTGTCATATGAAGATAAATAATTAAGAGAAACTATAGATAAAACGTGTCGGTGCTCATCGGCCTTTTAATCCTTGTCATATGAAGATAAATAATTAAGAGAAACTATAGATAAAACGTGTCGGTGCTCATCGGCCATTGGACATAAACATTACACAACAAGTTGGAAATCGCAAATTCAACAATGAGTGGTTTGGAAGGAATCAGTGGCTAACTGCAAGCATTGCAAAGCAATCACTAACTAGCCTGCTATTCAGTGGAGTGGCTGTGGGGTCCCAAGTCTAAGATTAATGGTCTCTTTTCCTAGTTTAAAATTATAAACATTCACCATTGGCCATGCTGTCAATGAAGCATGATTTGTGCCACGTGTTATCACTACAAAATCTGGACTGGGAAAACTTTCATCCAACTCGGAATTGTAAATTTGGAACTCGGGCCTCTTTCTAGAACTATGAGCTGAAGATCACTGACGTCATGAATCGACCTTGTTTTTTTTCTTCAGAGTTCCCAGTTGTCTTGAAAGCACCATAAATCCAGAGAATACCAGACTTTGATGACAAAGTTTGTCACTAAAATAATAATAATAGGGGAGGGGAGGTTGTTAAAAATGTACGCCAAAATGTTCTTCAAAACATTCTTCGAGGATCCATTAAAAGGGGTTCTTTGAAATCCCCTTCAAATGACTCCTTTTAATGTTAATGGTTCCTAGAAGAACCTGTTGAAGAATAAGATGAATGTGATGATGATGAGGGTGATGATGATGAGGGTGATGATGATGATGATGATGATGATGATGATGATGGTGAATATGATGATGATGATGATGATGATGATGATGATGAATATGATGATGATGATGATGATGAATATGGTGATGATGAATATGATGATGGTGAATATGATGATGAATATGATGATGATGATGATGATGATGATGGTGATGATGAATATGATGATGATGATGATGATGATGATGATGATGATGATGATGGTGATGATGAATATGATGATGATGATGATGATGATGATGATGATGATGATGATGATGATGATGATGATGATGATGATGATGATGATGATGGTGATGATGAATGATGATGATGATGAATATGATGATGAATATGATGATGATGATGATGATGATGATGATGATGATGATGATGATGATGATGATGATGAATATGATGATGAATATGATGATGATGAATATGATGATGATGATGATGATGATGATGATGATGGTGATGATGAATATGATGATGAAGAATATGATGATGAATATGATGATGATGAATATGATGATGATGATGATGATGATGATGATGATGATGGTGATGATGAATATGATGATGAAGAATATGATGATGAATATGATGATGATGAATATGATGATGATGATGATGATGATGATGATGATGATGATGATGAATATGGTGATGATGAATATGATGATGATGAATATGATGATGATGATGATGATGATGATGATGGTGATGATGAATATGATGATGATGATGGTGATGATGAATATGATGATGATGAATATGATGATGATGATGATGATGATGATGATGGTGATGATGATGAATATGATGATGAAGAATATGATGATGAATATGATGATGATGAATATGATGATGATGATGATGATGATGATGATGATGATGATGAATATGATGATGAATATGATGATGAATATGATGATGATGATGATGAATATGATGATGAATATGATGGTGAATATGATGATGATGATGATGAATATGATGATGATGGTGATGATGAATATGATGATGATGATGATGATGAATATGATGGTGATGATGAATATGATGATGATGATGATGGTGATGATGAATATGATGATGATGAATATGATGATGAATATGATGATGAATATGATGATGATGATGAATATGATGATGATGAATATGATGATGAATATGATGATGATGATGATGATGAATATGATGATGATGATGATGATGATGGTGATGATGAATATGATGATGATGATGAATATGATGATGAATATGATGATGATGAATATGATGATGATGAATATGATGATGATGAATATGATGATGATGATGATGATGATGATGATGATGAATATGATGATGAATATGATGATGATGATGATGATGATGATGGTGATGATGAATATGATGATGAAAATGATGATGAATATGATGATGATGGTGATGATGATGGTGATGATGATGATGATGATGATGGTGATGATGAATATGATGATGATGATGATGATGATGATGATGATGATGATGAATATGATGATGATGGTGATGATGATGATGATGATGATGGTGATGATGATGATGATGATGAATATGATGATGATGATGGTGATGATGATGATGATGATGATGATGATGATGATGATGAATATG
Organism: Oncorhynchus keta; assembly: GCF_023373465.1. NCBI lineage: Eukaryota > Metazoa > Chordata > Actinopteri > Salmoniformes > Salmonidae > Oncorhynchus > Oncorhynchus keta. The sequence continues at coordinate 90,409 of NW_026290854.1, read as the reverse complement.
ATGATGAATATGATGATGATGATGATGATGATGATGATGATGATGATGATGATGATGATGATGATGGTGATGATGATGATGATGATGATGAATGATGATGATGATGATGATGATGATGATGATGATGATGATGATGGTGATGATGAATATGATGATGATGAATATGGTGATGATGAATATGATGATGGTGAATATGATGATGAATATGATGATGATGATGATGATGATGATGGTGATGATGAATATGATGATGATGATGATGATGATGATGGTGATGATGAATATGATGATGATGATGATGATGATGATGATGATGAATATGATGATGATGATGATGATGATGATGGTGATGATGAATATGATGATGATGAATATGATGATGAATATGATGATGATGATGATGATGATG
>NW_026290854.1:52500-85000 GCF_023373465.1 Oncorhynchus keta | reverse complement strand
ACCGAGGTTCGCTAGCCAGCTATTTGTCGTCCTTAACGTAGGAGACTCTGCTAGCTAGCCAACAGCTAACAGCTAACAGCTAGCCAACGTCTACTGAATCGAATTCAACAACCCGGTCGCAGTCACAGGTAGTATCACATTTTCATTTCATTTCATTACAGTACAACGGTTTGATTTGTTTGATCGTCTTTGTATCAAAGATAATTGTGTAGTCTAGAGCGATTTTCTAGGTTAGCTAGCCAGCTATTGTCGTTCTTTTAACGCAACGTAACGTAAACAACACTGCTAGCTAGCCAGCTAGCCCCGAATAGCAGCACTGCAGAAACTATTACACTCAACGGAACGACTTGATTAGTGTAGTGTCAACAACGCAGCTACTGCCAGCTAGCCTACTTCAGCAGTACTGTATCATTTTAATCATTTTAGTCAATAAGTTTCTTGCTACGTAAGCTTAACTTTCTGAACATTCGAGACGTGTAGTCCACTTTTCATTCCAATCTCCTTTGCATTAGCGTAGCCTCTTCTGTAGCCTGTCAACTATGTGTCTGTCTATCCCTGTTCTCTCCTCTCTGCACAGACCATACAAACGCTCCACACCGCGCTGGTGGTCCCAGCGCGCACGACCCACGTGGAGTTCCAGGTCTCCGGTAGCCTCTGGAACTGCCGATCTGCGGCCAACAAGGCAGAGTTCATCTCAGCCTATGCCTCCCTCCAGTCCCTCGACTTCTTGGCACTGACGGAAACATGGATCACCACAGACAACACTGCTACTCCTACTGCTCTCTCTTCGTCCGCCCACGTGTTCTCCCACACCTCGAGAGCTTCTGGTCAGCGGGGTGGTGGCACCGGGATCCTCATCTCTCCCAAGTGGTCATTCTCTCTTTCTCCCCTCACCCATCTGTCTATCGCCTCCTTTGAATTCCATGCTGTCACAGTTACCAGCCCTTTCAAGCTTAACATCCTTATCATTTATCGCCCTCCTGGTTCCCCGGGAGAGTTAATCAATGAGCTTGATACCTTGATAAGCTCCTTTCCTGAGGACGGCTCACCTCTCACAGTGCTGGGCGACTTTAACCTCCCCACGCCTACCTTTGACTCATTCCTCTCTGCCTCCTTCTTTCCACTCCTCTCCTCTTTTGACCTCACCCTCTCACCTCCCCCCCCTACTCACAAGGCAGGCAATACGCTCGACCTCATCTTTACTAGATGCTGTTCTTCCACTAACCTCATTGCAACTCCCCTCCAAGTCTCCGACCACTACCTCGTATCCTTTTCCCTCTCGCTCTCATCTAACACCTCCCACACGGCCCCTACTCGGATGGTATCGCGCCGTCCCAACCTTCGCTCTCTCTCCCCCGCTACTCTCTCCTCTTCCATCCTATCATCTCTTCCCTCTGCTCATACCTTCTCCAACCTATCTCCTGATTCTGCCTCCTCAACCCTCCTCTCCTCCCTTTCTGCATCCTTTGACTCTCTATGTCCCCTATCCTCCAGGCCGGCGCGGTCCTCCCCTCCCGCCCCGTGGCTCGACGACTCATTGCGAGCTCACAGAACAGGGCTCCGGGCAGCTGAGCGGAAATGGAGGAAAACTCGCCTCCCTGCGGACCTGGCATCCTTTCACTCCCTCCTCTCTACATTTTCCTCCTCTGTCTCTGCTGCTAAAGCCATTTTCTACCACTCTAAATTCCAAGCATCTGCCTCTAACCCTAGGAAGCTCTTTGCCACCTTCTCCTCACTCCTGAATCCTCCTCCCCCTCCCCCTCCTCCCTCTCTGCAGATGACTTCGTCAACCATTTTGAAAAGAAGGTCGACGACATCCGATCCTCGTTTGCTAAGTCAAACGGCACCGCTGGTTCTGCTCACACTGCCCTACCCTGTGCTCTGACCTCTTTCTCCCCTCTCTCTCCAGATGAAATCTCGCGTCTTGTGACGGCCGGCCGCCCAACAACCTGCCCGCTTGACCCTATCCCCTCCTCTCTTCTCCAGACCATTTCCGGAGACCTTCTCCCCTACCTCACCTCGCTCATCAACTCATCCCTGACCGCTGGCTACGTCCCTTCCGTCCTCAAGAGAGCGAGAGTTGCACCCCTTCTGAAAAACACTACACTCAATCCCTCCGATGTCAACAACTACAGACCAGTATCCCTTCTTTCTTTTCTCTCCAAAACTCTTGAACGTGCCGTCCTTGGCCAGCTCTCCCGCTATCTCTCTCTGAATGACCTTCTTGATCCAAATCAGTCAGGTTTCAAGACTAGTCATTCAACTGAGACTGCTCTTCTCTGTATCACGGAGGCGCTCCGCACTGCTAAAGCTAACTCTCTCTCCTCTGCTCTCATCCTTCTAGACCTATCGGCTGCCTTCGATACTGTGAACCATCAGATCCTCCTCTCCACCCTCTCCGAGTTGGGCATCTCCGGCGCGGCCCACGCTTGATTGCGTCCTACCTGACAGGTCGCTCCTACCAGGTGGCGTGGCGAGAATCTGTCTCCTCACCACGCGCTCTCACCACTGGTGTCCCCCAGGGCTCTGTTCTAGGCCCTCTCCTATTCTCGCTATACACCAAGTCACTTGGGTCTGTCATAACCTCACATGGTCTCTCCTATCATTGCTATGCAGACGACACACAATTAATCTTCTCCTTTCCCCCTTCTGATGACCAGGTGGCGAATCGCATCTCTGCATGTCTGGCAGACATATCAGTGTGGATGACGGATCACCACCTCAAGCTGAACCTCGGCAAGACGGAGCTGCTCTTCCTCCCGGGGAAGGACTGCCCGTTCCATGATCTCGCCATCACGGTTGACAACTCCATTGTGTCCTCCTCCCAGAGCGCTAAGAACCTTGGCGTGATCCTGGACAACACCCTGTCGTTCTCAACTAACATCAAGGCGGTGGCCCGTTCCTGTAGGTTCATGCTCTACAACATCCGCAGAGTACGACCCTGCCTCACACAGGAAGCGGCGCAGGTCCTAATCCAGGCACTTGTCATCTCCCGTCTGGACTACTGCAACTCGCTGTTGGCTGGGCTCCCTGCCTGTGCCATTAAACCCCTACAACTAATCCAGAACGCCGCAGCCCGTCTGGTGTTCAACCTTCCCAAGTTCTCTCACGTCACCCCGCTCCTCCGCTCTCTCCACTGGCTTCCAGTTGAAGCTCGCATCTGCTACAAGACCATGGTGCTTGCCTACGGAGCTGTGAGGGGAACAGCACCTCAGTACCTCCAGGCTCTGATCAGGCCCTACACCCAAACAAGGGCACTGCGTTCATCCACCTCTGGCCTGCTCGCCTCCCTACCACTGAGGAAGTACAGTTCCCGCTCAGCCCAGTCAAAACTGTTCGCTGCTCTGGCCCCCCAATGGTGGAACAAACCCCCTCACGACGCCAGGACAGCGGAGTCAATCACCACCTTCCGGAGACACCTGAAACCCCACCTCTTTAAGGAATACCTAGGATAGGATAAGTATTTCTTCTCACCCCCCCCTTTAAGATTTAGATGCACTATTGTAAGTGACTATTCTACTGGATGTCATAAGGTGAATGCACCAATTTGTAAGTCGCTCTGGATAAGAGCGTCTGCTAAATGACTTAAATGTAAATGTAAATGCTGCCAACATACTGACTCAACTCCAGCTCACTTCAGTAATGGAAATTGATGGAAATTGATGGAAAAAATATATCACTAGCCACTTTAAACAATGCTACCTAATATAATGTTTACATACCCTACATTACTCATCTCATATGTGTATACTGTACTCTATATCATCTACTTTAAACTATGCCACTTTTATGTTTACACACCCTACATTACTCATCTCATATATATATACTGTACTCGGTACCATCTACTGCATCTTGCCTATGCCGTTCGGTAACATCACTCATTCATATATCTTTATGTACATATTCTTTATCCCTTTGCACTTGTGTGTATAAGGTAGTAGTTGTGGAATTGTTAGGTTAGATTACTCGTTGGTTATTACTGCATTGTCGGTACTAGAAGCACAAGCATTTCACTACACTCGCATCAACATCTGCTAACCATGTGTATGTGACAAATAACATTTTATTTTATTTTATTATGATGATGAATATGATGATGATGATGAATATGATGATTATGATGAATATGAATATGAATATGAATATGAATATGAATATGAATATGATGATGATGATGATGATGATGATGATGGTGATGATGATGATGATGATGATGATGATGATGATGATGATGATGATGAATATGATGAATATGATGATGATGATGAATATGATGATGAATATGATGATGAATATGAGGTTGATGAAGATGATATATGCACACAACCATTTTGCAATGAAAACTCTAAGATCATGTTACAACCTTGACTCGACAACCATGACACATTCAGCCATCCAATCTGACTGATTATAATAAATAAATACATGCAGTAAATAAAAAGACAGAATGCAGTGAATTTGTCTTTGAAATGCTTTAATTATTATTTGAGTCAAGTAACAGTGGAATCAAGAGACAGAGAGCCCACCGTGCTGCTATAACATGAAACGCTACTTTAACATCCAAGATGATAATAATAGTGATGATGTAGTGACCATATTGTTCTCTAGGTGTCAGTGTTATAGTGATGATGTAGTGACCGTACTGTTCTCTAGGTGTCAGTGTTATAGTGATAATGTAGTGACTGTACTGTTCTCTAGGTGTCAGTGTTATAGTGATGATGTAGTGACAATATTGTTCTCTAGGTGTCAGTGTTATAGTGATGATGTAGTGACCGTACTGTTCTCTAGGTGTCAGTGTTACAGTGATAATGTAGTGACCATATTGTTTCTCTAGGTGTCAGTGTTATAGTGATAATGTAGTGACCATATTGTTCTCTCGGTGTCAGTGTTATAGTGATGATGTAGTGACCATATTGTTCTCTAGGTGTCAGTGTTGTAGTGATGATGTAGTGACCATATTGTTCTCTAGGTGTCAGTGTTGTAGTGATGATGTAGTGACCGTACTGTTCTCTAGGTGTCAGTGTTATAGTGATGATGTAGTGACCATATTGTTCTCTAGGTGTCAGTGTTATAGTGATGATGTAGTGACCATATTGTTTCTCTAGGTGTCAGTGTTGTAGTGATGATGTAGTGACCGTACTGTTCTCTAGGTGTCAGTGTTATAGTGATAATGTAGTGACTGCATTGTTCTCTAGGTGTCAGTGTTATAGTGATGATGTAGTGACCATATTGTTTCTCTAGGTGTCAGTGTTATAGTGATGATGTAGTGACCATATTGTTTCTCTAGGTGTCAGTGTTATAGTGATGATGTAGTGACAATATTGTTTCTCTAGGTGTCAGTGTTATAGTGATGATGTAGTGACCGTACTGTTCTCTAGGTGTCAGTGTTATAGTGATAATGTAGTGACTGCATTGTTCTCTAGGTGTCAGTGTTACAGTGATAATGTTGTGACCATATTATTCTCTAGGTGTCAGTGTTATAGTGATAATGTAGTGACTGTACTGTTCTCTAGGTGTCAGTGTTATAGTGATGATGTAGTGACCGTACTGTTCTCTAGGTGTCAGTGTTATAGTGATAATGTAGTGACTGCATTGTTCTCTAGGTGTCAGTGTTACAGTGATAATGTTGTGACCATATTATTCTCTAGGTGTTAGTGTCTGACTGGCTAGCTCTGGTGCCCCCTCCTCCACATTGTATATGTGGAGTCATTTAGAGATGGTGACATTAGGTCAGGACTGATAGAGTCAGGTATGTTACTCCTGCTCCTGAACATTCACAGCATCAGAGACAGCCCTGATCTTAAAGGAAATGCTTTTCAGAGAGTAGTTTACCCCTTTCCAGTGCTGCCAATAAAACTTCATATTAGCTAAAGAAGTTCCCTGATGTGGTGCGTACAGGGAGTTAGGGTTAGCATGCGTACAGGCACCGTACCAGAATCCACCCATGTTGCGCCTGGCACAGTTGTCACCCCAGGTATCTTGGTCTTTGTCGTAGGTGCTGAACTTCATGCCGTTGCTATACGACAAGGAGTCCCCTGAGAATCAACCAACAGACAAGAGTATAGTAGCCTGGTAAAACCAACAGACAGAGTATAGTAGCCTGGTAAAACCAACAGACAAGAGTATAGTAGCCTGGTAAAACCAACAGACAGAGTATAGTAGCCTGGTAAAACCAACAGACAGAGTATAGTAGCCTGGTAAAACCAACAGACAAGAGTATAGTAGCCTGGTAATGTGGAAGACCAAATAAAATGAAACAGTTCATATACTATCTACTCTATCTTAGTCTATGTATTACTCATATCATATTCATATTCAATGTATTGGAGTGGTCATCAGAAAGCCCTGACCTCAATCCTATAGATTATTTGTGGGTAGAACTGAAAAAGCGTGTGCGAGCAAGGAGGCCTACAAACCTGACTCAGTTACAGCAGCTCTGTCAGGAGGAATGGGCCAAAATTCACCCAACGTAATGTGGGAAGCTTGTGGAAGTCTAGCCGAAATGTTTGACCCAAGTTGAAACAATTTAAAGGCAATGCTACCAAATACTAATTTAGTGTACATAAACTTCTGACTCACTGGGAATTTGATGAAAGAAATACAAGCTGAAATAAATCTTTCTCTCTACTATTATTCTGACATTTAACATTCTTAAAATAAAGTGGTGATCCTAACTGACCTAAGACAGGACATTTTTATTTGGACTAAATGTCAGAAATGGTGAAAACTGCATTTAAATGTTTTTTGGCTAAGGTGTACGTAAACCTCAGACTTCAACTGTATATCATGTTTTGTTGAGCTTAAAAAAATATACAGGTGTGCCAATTTGCATGCTTCTATTCCAAATGAAACAAGATGTTATTTTTTGGGAGCTTATTTACTGGACTAAATTATAATGGTAAATAAAACAAAAATTGTTCTAAGTCAAGTGAGCAGAGGTTTCACACGACAAAAAAAAAATACAAAAAATGTGGAGAATGATATTATTTATTTTACTAGGCAAGTCAGTTAAGAACACATTCTTATTTTCAATGACGGCCTAGGAACAGTGCGTTGTTCAGGGGTAGAACGACAGATTTGTACCTTGTCAGCTTGGGGGTTTGAACTTGCAACCTGACAATCAGTGCATGAGAAGGCCATATTTTCCAATGGTAAACCCAAATCAAATCAAATCAAATTGTATATGTCACGTACACATGTTTAGCAGATGTTATTGCGAGTGTAGTGAAATGCTTGTGCTTCTAGTTCCGACAGTGCAGCAATATCTAATAAGTAAAATCTAACCATTTCACAACAAATACAGAATACACACAAATCTAAGTTAAGGAATGGAATATAGAATATGTAAATATATGGACAAGCAACGTCAGAGCGGTATAGACTGAGATACAATAGATAGTATAGAATACAGTATCTACATATGAGATGAGCCCTATCCACCCACCTCCAGGTGTCCCCATCCTCCCCATTATCCCCTGTGTATTTATACCTGTGTTCTTTGTTTGTCTGTTGCCAGTTAGTCTTGTTTGTCAAGTCCACCAGCGTTTTCCAGTCTCTTTTCTCGCCCTCCTTGTTTTGACCCTTGCCTGTCCTGACTCCGAGGCCGCCAGCCTACCACTCTGCCTGCCTGCCGACCTGTACCTTTGTCCCCCTCCCTCTGGATTAGTGACCTCTGTCTATCCTGACTATGAGCCTGCCTGCCGACCTGTACCTTTGCCCCCCCCCGCCCTCTGGATTAGTGACCTCTGTCTACCCTGACTATGACCCTGCCTGCCTGGTCACACTGCCTGGTCCTGACCCTGAGCCTGCCTGCCGTCCGGTAGAAAAAACCTCGCTAGCTTGATATGCAGCTAGCTAGCAGCTAGGCTAGCTGTGATGCCAAATAGCTCTTCAGACCCTTCCTTGGTTGGCAGGGTCACTGGAAAGAGACAAGCAGTCCCAGCAACTGATGCGTCACAGGATCTAAACTAAGAAGCTAGGTAGCTACCAAAAACTTACCAATACACTTTCAAACTACAAACTTTCCAAACAAACAAAACCAAGCTCTTCCTCGTTCCGTGTTCAACAGGAAGCAATGTTTTGGGAAGATCCTCAAAAGGTTCTACAGCTTCACCATTGAGATCATGGTTGCATCACTGCCTGGTATGTCAGAGGAAGGCCCTAAAAACTGTCAAAGACTCCAGCCATCCTAGACTGTTCTCTCTACTAATGCACGGCAAGCGGTACTGGAGCGCCGAGTCTATGTCCAAGAGGCTTCTAAACAGCTTCAACCCCCAAGCCATAAAACTCCTGAACAGCTAATCAAATGGCTACCCAGATTATCTGCATTGCTCCGCCCTTTTATGACGCTGCTACTCTCTGTTATTATCTATGCATAGTCACTTTAATAACTCTACCTACATGTACATATTACCTCAATTTAAAACTGCTCTTAAACGCTAGTAAAACCAAATGCATGCTTTTCAGCCATTCGCTGCCCACACCAGCCCGCCTGACTAGCATCACTACTCTGGACGGTTCTGACTTAGAATATGTGGACAACTACAAATACCTAGGTGTCTGGTTAGACTGTAAACTCTCCTTCCAGACTCATATTAAACATCTCCAATCCTAAATTGAATCTAGAATTGGCTTCCTATTTCACAACAAAGCCTCCTTCACTCACGCCACCAAACATACCCTCGTAAAACTGACTATCCTACCGATCCTCGACTTCGGCGATGTCATTTATAAAATAGCTTCCAATACTCTACTCAGCAAACTGGATGCAGTCTATCACAGTGCCATCCGTTTTGTCACTGAAGCCCCTTATACCACCCACCACTGCAACTTGTATGCTCTAGTCGGCTGGCCCTCGCTACATATTCGTCGCCAGACCCACTGGCTCCAGGTCATCTATAAGTCTATGCTAGGTAAAGCTCCGCCTCATCTGAGCTTTAGCAGGTATATCTCACTGGTCATTCCCAAAGCCAACACCCCTTTGGCCGCCTTTCCTTCCAGTTCTCTGCTGGAACAAATTGCAAAAATCTCTGAAGTTGGAGACTTTTATCTCCTTCAACAACTTTTAACATCTGCTATCTGAGCAGCTTACCGATCACTGCAGCTGTACATAGCCCATCTGTAAAGAGCCCACCCAATCTACCTACCTCATCCCCATATTGTTTTTATTTACTTTTCTGCTCTTTTGCACCCCAGTATTTCTACTTGCACATCATCATCTGCTCATCTATCACTCCAAGTTGTAATTACTTTGCTACTATGGCCTATGTATTGCCTTACCTCCTCAAGCCATTTGCACACACTGTTTCTAGACTTTTTTTTCTATTGTGTTATTGACTGTACGCTTGTTTATTCCATGTGTAACTGTTGTTGTTTGTGTCACACTGCTTTTCTTTATCTTGGCCAGGTCGCAGTTGTAAATGAGAACTTGTTCTCCACTAGCTTACCTGGTTAAATTAAGGTGAAATAAAAAATAGAAAAATTAAATTACCTCAACTAACCGGTGCCCCCGCACATTAACTCTGTACCGTTACCCCTGTATATAGTCTCGCTATTGTTATTTTACTGCATATTTTTTTTAACTGCATTCTTGGTTAGGGGCTTGTAAGTAAGTACTTCACTGTAAGGTCTACTACGCCTGTTGTATTCGGCGCATGTGACTAACACAATTTGATTTCATTTGACACTTGATTTCATTTGATTTGTGGCACCCTTTAGGAACTAAACACTATCGTGGAGAAATTACAAGATTATTTTATAATACTGTTACTGCATGAAATGGTTGTTTTATGAAACAAAATAGGGTTCTTAGAACTATATTGTGTCTGAACTGAGAGGAGCTTCTGAGATGGAACTCCAGCTACTGATTGATGATGGTCAGTAGAGCTGCTGAGATGGAACTCCAGCTACTGATTGATGATGGTCAGTAGAGCTGCTGAGATGGAACTCCAGCTACTGACTGATGATGGTCAGTAGAGCTTCTGAGATGGAACTCCAGCTACTGATTGATGATGGTCAGTAGAGCTGCTGAGATGGAACTCCAGCTACTGATTGATGATGGTCAGTAGAGCTGCTGAGATGGAACTCCAGCTACTGATTGATGATGGTCAGTAGAGCTGCTGAGACGGAACTCCAGCTACTGATTGATGATGGTCAGTAGAGCTTCTGAGATGGAACTCCAGCTACTGATTGTTGATGGTCAGTAGAGCTTCTGAGATGGAACTCCAGCTACTGATTGATGATGGTCAGTAGAGCTGCTGAGATGGAACTCCAGCTACTGATTGATGATGGTCAGTAGAGCTGCTGAGATGGAACTCCAGCTACTGATTGATGATGGTCAGTAGAGCTTCTGAGATGGAACTCCAGCTACTGATTGATGATGGTCAGTAGAGCTGCTGAGATGGAACTCCAGCTACTGATTGATGATGGTCTTGTCCTCTCTCTCTCTGAGCCGCGTTCCATAGAATGACTTGGTGTTTGTGTGTCCCGGGAGGTACCAGGATGGAGATGGCTCCGGTATGGATGATGATGAGAGGAACTTTGTTTTGGGGACCATGTTTTCTACACAATGAGAACAGTCTTTACAGCAGATACTGTCTACTGTCTTATTAATTTATTTCACCTTGTGACCCATTCCACACATCTGTTACTTGTAAGGTAGACTAAGAGGGTGTATCTTTGCTATAAAAGATCTTTGTATCCTTTGTGTCGGGGCTCTCAACAAATCACCTACAGGTTGGGACGTCGACCAGCCATCGTTATCGCAGAGCACTCAATCGATTCACTTCATTTGCGTGTGTTGTATTGACCTGCTCCCTTATTAATATGTGAATAAAGATTTAAAGTATAACTCTGACTTATGTGATAAGTTTGTCTCTCCTCCTTTGATGATACAGAAACGAATCACCACAACACACACATAAGAGAAGAGTTATGATGTGACACCATAGGTGATGATGATGTTAAAGCTGATGAAGAAGAACTCACCTGCCCCTCCGTCTACATAAGTGCCCAGTCTCAGTGTGTATCCGTAGTTCTCAGGATCAATGAAGAAGGACGTGTATTTAGCATAAACTTTCCCTCCCTCAAAGTCCTCCATGTCCACTCTCAGCTCATTCTTCTTCCTCATCGTCAGGAGGAAGATGTTGTCCAGACCTGACAAGAACAGAAAGCATAAAGGTCCTGTCACATTTCAGCCCTTTCCTTACATCCTATCCCCTTTCATTTAGCTCCTAACACCTTCCTTGAACTCTTAGCCCCTTCCCCTAGACCCTAGCCACTACCTTTATCTCCTTGCCCATTCCTCTAGCTCCTAGCCCCTTCCCATAGATCCTAGCCCCTTCCTCTAGCTCCTAGTCCCTTCCCATAGCTCCTAGCCCCTTCCCATGGCTCCTAGCCTCTTCCTCTAGCTCCTAGCCCCTTCCTCTAGGTCATAGCCCCTTCCCATAGCTCATAGCCCCTCCCATAGCTCCTAGCCTCTTCCTCTAGCTCCTAGCCCCTTTCTCTAGCTTATAGCCCCTTCCCCTAGTTTCTAGCCTCTTCCCCTAGCTCCTAGCCCCTTCCCATAGCTCCTAGCCCCTTCCTCTAGCTCCTAGCCCCTTCCTCTAGCTCATAGCCCCTTCCTCTAGCTCATAGCCTCTTCCTCTAGCTCATAGCCTCTTCCGTAGCTCATAGCCTCTTCCTCTAGCTCCTAGCCCCTTTCTCTAGCTCCTAGCCCCTTCCCAAAGTTCATAGCCTCTTCCTTTTGCTCCTAGCCCCTTCCTCTAGCGCCTAGCCCCTTTCTTTAGCGCCTAGCCCCTTCCTCTAGCTCATAGACTCTTCCTCTAGCTCATAGCCCCTTCCCATAGCACCTAGCCCCTTTCTCTAGCTCATAGCCCCTTCCCTTAGTTCCTAGCCTCTTCCCCTAGCTCATAGCCCCTTCCTCTAGCGCCTAGCCCCTTTCTTTAGCGCCTAGCCCCTTCCTCTAGCTCATAGACTCTTCCTCTAGCTCATAGCCCCTTCCCATAGCACCTAGCCCCTTCCTCTAGCTCCTAGCCCCTTCCTCTAGCTCATAGCCCCTTCCTCTAGCTCCTAGCCCCTTCCTCTAGCTCCTAGGCCCTTCCTCTAGCTCCCAGCCCCTTCCTCTAGCTCATAGCCCCTTCCTCTAGCTCATAGCCCCTTCCTTTAGCTCCTAGCCCCTTCCTTTAGCTCCTAGCCCGTTCCATAGGTCCTAGCCCCTTCCTCTAGCTCCTAGCCCCTTCCTCTAGCTCCTAGCCCCTTCGTCTAGCTCATAGCCCCTTCCATAGCTCCTAGCCCCTTCCATAGCTCCTAGCCCCTTCCTCTAGCCCATAGCCCCTTCCATAGCCCCTAGCCCCTTCCTCTAGCTCCTAGCCCCTTCCATAGCTCCTAGCCCCTTCCTCTAGCTCCTAGCCCCTTCCTCTAGCTCATAGCCCCTTCCATAGCTCCTAGCCCCTTCCATAGCTCCTAGCCCCTTCCTCTAGCCCATAGCCCCTTCCATAGCCCCTAGCCCCTTCCTCTAGCTCATAGCCCCTTCCATAGCTCCTAGCCCCTTCCATTTCTCCTAGCCCCTTCCTCTAGCTCATAGCCCCTTCCATAGCCCCTAGCCCCTTCCTCTAGCTCCTAGTCCCTTCCCTTTGGAAGGAGGACTCACCAAGCCAGTATTCTCCAGCCACGTTCCCAAAGCCAGATTTGTAGTTTTCCCAGGGTCTGAAGAAGTTCTCTGTTCCATCCATTCTCCGCTGGAACACCTGAGAGAGAGAGAGAGAGAGAGAGAGAGGGGGGGGGGGGGGGGCGAGAGAGAGAGAGAGAGAAGGAGAAAGATAAGCAGAGGAGGACAGAGAGGGAAGGGAGAGGGAGTTAGGGACATTGGGGATAAAGATAAGGGACACATATTAGAGACACATATTTCCCTCAGATTTCACAGATCCACAAAGAATTCTAAAACAAATCAAATTTTGATAAACTCCCATATCTACTGGGTGAAATTCCACAGTGTGACATCACAGCAGCACAATTTGTGACCTGTTGCCACAAGAAAAGGGCAACCAGTGAAGAACAAACACCATTGTAAATACAACCCATATTTATGTGGATTTATTTTCCCTTATGAACTTTAACTATTTGCACATCATTACAACACTGTTTAAAGACATAATAACACATTTTAAACATCTTCATTCTTTTGGAACTTTTGTAAGTGTAAGGTTTACTGTACATTTTTTTTATTGTTTATTTCACTTTTGTTTGTTCTACTTCACTTGCTTTGGCAATGTAAACATATGTTTCCATGACAACGAAGCCCTTAAATTGAAAATGTCATTGATAAGTGAAGGGAGAGCGACACGGAGAGAAAGACAAGGAGGGAGACAGAGATAATATTATCATACATTTTGCACAACAAACACATCATAAACATCACAGATGATCGATAAAGTTCTCTACTCACAGTCCACCTCCCTCCTTCCGTGTTCATGTCACAGTAGACGTGCAAGGGGGTGATGGGACCCCCAGGGTAGATGGTGTACACCCCACTGGGTTTGGTGTTGTCATGTTGATAGATGTCATCACAGTCCTGAGGGAGGTAGAACTGAGAGAGGACGGCTACAGGAGCCAGCAGAGACAGGAGCAAAAAGACCTGGGATACAGAGACAGGGAAATCATGCACACAACGTTCACACAACATTCAAACAACATAAAAAAAACATTAAATCAACATTTACGTCACTGTTCAATGCTATCAGCATGCAGCAAAACAACCCAGAGTAGAGATACATAGACGCATAACCTCACATAACATTCAGATAACTTTAGATCCACACATCACCTCACATAACATTCAGACAACTTTAGATCCACACATAACCTCACATAACATTCAGATAACTTTAGAGCCACACATAACCTCACATAACATTCAGGCAACTTTAGATCCACACATAATCTCACATAACATTCAGATAACTTTAGAGCCACACATAACCTCACATAACATTCAGATAACTTTAGAGCCACACATAACCTCACATAACATTCAGATAACTTTAGAACCACACATAACCTCAAATAACATTCAGATAACTTTAGATCCACACATAACCTCACATAACATTCAGATAACTTTAGATCCACGCATAACCTCACATAACATTCAGACAACTTTAGATCCACACATAACCTCACATAACATTCAGATAACTTTAGATCCACACGTAACCTCACATAACATTCAGATAACTTTAGAGCCACACATAATCTCACATAACATTCAGATAACTTTAGATCCACACATAACCTCACATAACATTCAGACAACTTTAGATCCACACATAACCTCACATAACATTCAGATAACTTTAGATCCACACATAACCTCACATAACATTCAGGCAACATTAGATCCACACATAACCTCACATAACATTCAGATAACTTTAGATCCACACGTAACCTCACATAACATTCAGATAACTTTAGAGCCACACATAATCTCACATAACATTCAGATAACTTTAGAGCCACACATAATCTCACATAACATTCAGATAACTTTAGAGCCACACATAATCTCACATAACATTCAGATAACTTTAGATCCACACATAATCTCACATAACATTCAGGCAACATTAGATCCACACATAATCTCACATAACATTCAGATAACTTTAGATCCACACATAATCTCACATAACATTCAGGCAACATTAGATCCACACATAACCTCACATAACATTCAGATAACTTTAGATCCACACATAATCTCACATAACATTCAGGCAACATTAGATCCACACATAACCTCACATAACATTCAGATAACTTTAGATCCACACGTAACCTCTCATAACATTCAGACAACTTTAGATCCACACGTAACCTCACATAACATTCAGACAACTTTAGATCCACACGTAACCTCACATAACATTCAGATAACTTTAGATCCACACATAACCTCACATAACATTCAGGCAACATTAGATCCACACATAACCTCACATAACATTCAGACAACTTTAGAGCCACACGTAACCTCTCATAACATTCAGACAACTTTAGATCCACGCATAACCTCACATAACATTCAGACAACATTAGATCCACACATAACCTCACATAACATTCAGACAACTTTAGATCCACACATCACCTCACATAACATTCAGACAACTTTAGATCCACACATAACCTCACATAACATTCAGACAACTTTAGATCCACACGTAACCTCTCATAACATTCAGACAACTTTAGATCCACACATAACCTCACATAACATTCAGACAACTTTAGATCCACACATCACCTCACATAACATTCAGACAACTTTAGATCCACACATAACCTCACATAACATTCAGACAACTTTAGATCCACACATAACCTCACATAACATTCAGACAACTTTAGATCCACACATAACCTCTCATAACATTCAGATAACTTTAGAGCCACACATAACCTCACATAACATTCAGATAACTTTAGAGCCACACATAACCTCACATAACATTCAGATAACTTTAGAACCACACATAACCTCAAATAACATTCAGATAACTTTAGAGCCACACATAACCTCACATAACATTCAGGCAACTTTAGATCCACACATAATCTCACATAACATTCAGATAACTTTAGAGCCACACATAACCTCACATAACATTCAGATAACTTTAGAGCCACACATAACCTCACATAACATTCAGATAACTTTAGAACCACACATAACCTCAAATAACATTCAGATAACTTTAGATCCACACATAACCTCACATAACATTCAGATAACTTTAGATCCACGCATAACCTCACATAACATTCAGACAACTTTAGATCCACACATAACCTCACATAACATTCAGATAACTTTAGATCCACACGTAACCTCACATAACATTCAGATAACTTTAGAGCCACACATAATCTCACATAACATTCAGATAACTTTAGATCCACACATAACCTCACATAACATTCAGACAACTTTAGATCCACACATAACCTCACATAACATTCAGATAACTTTAGATCCACACATAACCTCACATAACATTCAGGCAACATTAGATCCACACATAACCTCACATAACATTCAGATAACTTTAGATCCACACGTAACCTCACATAACATTCAGATAACTTTAGAGCCACACATAATCTCACATAACATTCAGATAACTTTAGAGCCACACATAATCTCACATAACATTCAGATAACTTTAGAGCCACACATAATCTCACATAACATTCAGATAACTTTAGATCCACACATAATCTCACATAACATTCAGGCAACATTAGATCCACACATAATCTCACATAACATTCAGATAACTTTAGATCCACACATAATCTCACATAACATTCAGGCAACATTAGATCCACACATAACCTCACATAACATTCAGATAACTTTAGATCCACACATAATCTCACATAACATTCAGGCAACATTAGATCCACACATAACCTCACATAACATTCAGATAACTTTAGATCCACACGTAACCTCTCATAACATTCAGACAACTTTAGATCCACACATAACCTCACATAACATTCAGACAACTTTAGATCCACACGTAACCTCACATAACATTCAGATAACTTTAGATCCACACATAACCTCACATAACATTCAGGCAACATTAGATCCACACATAACCTCACATAACATTCAGACAACTTTAGATCCACACATAACCTCTCATAACATTCAGACAACTTTAGATCCACACGTAAACTCTCATAACATTCAGACAACTTTAGATCCACACATAACCTCACATAACATTCAGACAACTTTAGATCCACACATCACCTCACATAACATTCAGACAACTTTAGATCCACACATAACCTCTCATAACATTCAGACAACTTTAGATCCACACGTAACCTCTCATAACATTCAGACAACTTTAGATCCACACATAACCTCACATAACATTCAGACAACTTTAGATCCACACATAACCTCACATAACATTCAGACAACTTTAGATCCACGCATAACCTCACATAACATTCAGACAACTTTAGATCCACACATCACCTCACATAACATTCAGACTTTTAAAACGGTAGAATAAAATGTTTTGAATTATCCACTTACTTCGCATGGATATGGTACATATCATATCAGTGTTAATAGTTAAGTCATACCTTCATCCTGAAGAGTGGGTAGTGGTGGACTGTGCTGTGTGTCTGTCTGGCTTATAGCCCCTAACCAAGGCTGCACTACCTGGTCTAAACTAGACGTGGTGGGAACCACACACCTGTCTGTCTGGCTTATAGCCCCTAACCAAGGCTGCACTACCTGGTCTAAACTAGACGTGATGGGAACCACACACCTGTCTGTCTGGCTTATAGCCCCTAACCAAGGCTGCACTACCTGGTCTAAACTAGACGTGATGGGAACCACACACCAGTCTGGTTGTCTTTATGTGTCTGTGTGTGTGCATGTGTGCATGTGTGTGTGTGTGTGTAGCTGGGGAGGGGAAGAAGGGGAGGGAGAGAGAGGGAGAAGGGGAGGGGATGAGAGGGAGAGGGATAGGGGTAGGGGGAGAATGGGAGAGGGGGGGAGAAGCAGGGGGAGAGGGAAAGGGGGAGGGCAGGTATAGAAAAGGGGGGTTATGGGAGTACCTCTTTCTATCTCTCCATGCCAACCTTGGTATATCACATAGTCCAGCCGTGCTAACACCTCCATTCCCCCAGCCCTCCCCAGAGACTGCCCCGGCATGCAGAGAACTGCCCCAGTGTTGATGCCTCATTCTGGGGAGAGTGTAAATCTAGCTCCAGGCTTCTCTCTGGGCCTGCTGATGGATGGAAGAAGGCCTCTCGCTCGCTCCCCAGCAGGATTCGTTGATGGGCCGTGTGTGAATGTGTGTGTGTGTGTGTGTCATCATAATGTAATGACCCCAAGGTCAGAAGGGACAGAAGATCCATATCCTGTTTCCTCCCTTCATTTCCTCTCCTCCCCTCTTTAATGCAGGTTCATGGACCTGGAATGAGGGATGGAACCCAGCGTTGATTACACACACACACACACACACACACACACACACACACACGCACGCACGCACACGCATGCACGCACACGCGCACACACACACACACACACACACACACACACACACACACACACACACACACACACACACACACACACACACACACACACACACACACACACACACACACACACACACACCCTTCACTGTGCAATGCTGGTAAACCCCACCTGGGGGCAGTACTCTCTATCTGTATCTCTGACAGTCTCTCTGTTTGTCTCTCTGACTGTCTGGCTGTCTGACTATCTATATGTATGTATGTTTGCCTACCTACCTACCTACCTACCTACCTACCTACCTACCTACCTACCTACCTACCTACCTACCTACCTACCTACCTACCTACCTACCTGTCTGTCTGTCTGTCTGTCTGTCTGTCTGTCTGTCTGTCTGTCTGTCTGTCTGTCTGTCTGTCTGTCTGTCTGTCTGTCTGTCTGTCTTCTCTGTCTGTCTGTCTGTCTGTCTGTCTGTCTGTCTGTCTGTCTGTCTGTCTGTCTGTCTGTCTGTCTGTCTGTCTGTCTGTCTGTCTGTCTGTCTGTCTGTCCTTCTCTGTCTGTCCTTCTCTGTCTGTCCTTCTCTGTCTGTCTCTGTCTCTCTGTCTCTATGTCTGTTTGCATGCCTGTCTGTCTGTTTTCCCTCCCCTCCATATCTCCCTCCCCTCCCCTACCTCACCTCTCCTCTCTCCCCCCTCTCCTCTCTCCCCCCTCTCCTCTCCCCCCTCTCCTCTCTCCCCCCTCTCTTCTGTCTCAGAATGAGATAAGAATCACTAGAAAGCAGATATTAGGATTTCCATTTAGAATATATATGTGTGTGTATATATATCACAGACTATATCTCTCCCTCCGTCTCCTGATATAGCCCCCCTCCCATAGCTTTCTAAAGTTTGGGTCACTTAGAAATGTCCTTATTTTTTATGTCCACTAAAATAACAGAAAATTGACCAGAAATACAGTGTAGACATTGTTAATGTTGTAAATAACTATTGTAGCTGGAAATGGATGATTTTTAATGGAACATCTACATAGGCGTACAGAGGCCCATTATCAACAACCATCACTCCTGTGTTCCAATGGCACGGTGTGTTAGCTAATTCTAGTTTATCATTTTAAAAGGCTATTTAATCATTAGAAAAACATTTTGCAATTATGTTAGCACAGCTGAAAACTGTTGTTCTGATTAAAGAGGCAATAGAACTGGCCTTCTTTAGACTAGTTGAGTATCTGGAGCACCAGCATTTGTGGGTTCAATTACAGGCTCAAAATGGCCAGAAACAAATAACTTTCTTCTGAAACTCATCAGTCTATTCTTGTTCTGAGAAATGAAGGTTAATCCATGCGAGAAATTGCCAAGAAACTGAAGATCTCGTGCAACGCTCTATAATACTCCCTTCACATAACATCGCAAACTGTCCCTAACCAAAATAGAAAGAGGAGTGGGAGGCCCCGGTGCACAACTGATTAAGAGGACAAGTACAGTGTCTAGTTTGAGAAGCAGCCGTCTCACAAATCCTCAACTAGGAGCTTCATTAAATAGTATCCAAAAAAAACACCAGTGTCAACAGTGAAGAGGCCACTCAGAGGGATGAGTTCCTCTGGGCTCTTTTTTCTGCTCTTTTGCACACCAGTATCTCAACCTGCACATGTTCATCTGATCAGTTATCATCTACTAAATTGTAATGATTCTCTCCTATGGCCTATTTACTGCTTACCTCCTCATGCCTTTTGCACACAATGTATATAGACTTTATTTTTTCCTACTATGTTATTGACTTGTTGTTGTCTGTGTGTGTGTGTGCTTTATGTTTGGCCAGGTCGCAGTTGCAAATGAGAACTTGTTCTCAACTAGCCTACCTGGTTAAATAATGGTGAAATACATTTTTTTTATCACCAACATCCTGTTATCACCAACATCCTGTCATCACCAACATCCTGTCATCACCAACATCCTGTCATCACCAACTTCCTGTCATCACCAACATCCTGTTATCACCAACTTCCTGTCATCACCAACATCCTGTCATCACCAACTTCCTGTCATCACCAACATCCTGTTATCACCAACTTCCTGTCATCACCAACATCCTGTCATCACCAACATCCTGTTATCACCAACATCCTGTTATCACCAACATCCTGTCATCACCAACATCCTGTCATCACCAACATCCTGTTATCACCAACATCCTGTCATCACCAACATCCTGTCATCACCAACATCCTGTTATCACCAACATCCTGTCATCACCAACATCCTGTCATCACCAACATCCTGTTATCACCAACATCCTGTCATCACCAACTTCCTGTCATCACCAACATCCTGTCATCACCAACATCCTGTCATCACCAACATCCTGTTTTCATGGAGGGTATTTCCTGTAGTAACTGGTGTGTGTTGTGTGTGTGTGTGTGTGTGTGTGTGTGTGTGTGTGTGTGTGTGTGTGTGTGTGTGTTGTGTCATCTGCTTCCATCTCCTGTATGTTGGCAGGACAGCTTTTACATTTAAACAATCATCTGCTTCCATCTCCACCTGTATCCTAAATCTTGAGCAACAAGCTGGTCACACACACACACACACACACACACACACACACACACACACACACACACACCAGTTCAATCTGTGTTTAAGATGAGGGTTACACACAGAGACATACTAACAAACACACACACACACAATGCTCTGACGAGAGTACCAGTTCAATCTGTGTTGTAGATGAGTCATCTCTCTCTCTCTCTCTCTCTCTCTCTCTCTCTCTCTCTCTCTCTCTCTCTCTCTCTCTCTCTCTCTCTCTCTCTCTCTCTCTCGCTCTCTCTCTCTCCTTGTATTGCTGGCTGCTCTCTCTCTTCATCATCAATAAAACATGATAATTAGACTGTGTTTGTCTCCCCCCTCATCTCATTCTCCCTCGACCTTCGCCTCCCTCGACCGCATAAAACAGTACATTTGAGAAGCACTCTCAGTTCCCCTACTGTATTACCTCACACTGCACCTCCCCATTCACTGAACCTTCTTCACTCTCAGTCCCCCTACTGTATTTGTCAGGATTTGGCCAGGGTTGTTCCGGTTTTTGGTCACTAGATGCCCCCATTGTGCCTTTTGACCTTTTGCTTTCCCTTGATCCCCATTATTATTTGCACCTGTGCCTCGTTTCCCCTGATTGTATTTAAACCCTTTGTTTTCCTCTGTTCTTTGCTCTGTGTTTGTATGTTAGCACCCAGCCCTAGTACTCTGTGAACTCTTGTTGATCCCGGTGGACTCTCTTGTGGAGTTCTGTTTTTTGTTCTTGTTTGTTTGTTTTTAGAGTATATTTTGAGGCTTTTTGTGATTTACCTTCCACCTTGTGGATTTACCTTTTTGTCTTGGAGGATTACCTTTGTTCTTGTAGGATTCCTTTTTTGCGGTTGTGGAGTTACATGTTTTCCTGAAGAACTTCACTTTTTACTTCATTAAATACACCGTCTCAAGTACTGCTGTGTCTGCCTCATCTTCTGGGTTCTGCCGACTATTCGTGGCTCAGTTGGTTAAGTGACTGTTTCTCACTCCGGAGACCCGGGTTCGTAACCGGGTCCTGACAGTATTACCTCACACTGCACCTCCCCTCTACTGTATTACCTCACACTGCACCTCCCCCTACTGTATTACCTCACACTACACCTCCCCCTACTGTATTACCTCACCTCACCTCCCCTCTACTGCCTCACCTGCCCCTCTACTGTATTACCTCACACTGCACCTCCCCTCTACTGTATTACCTCACACTGCACCTCCCCTCTACTGTATTACCTCACACTGCACCTCCCCCTACTGTATTACCTCACACTGCACCTCCCCCCTACTGTATTACCTCACACTGCACCTCCCCTCTACTGTATTACCTCACACTGCACCTCCCTCTACTGTATTACCTGCACCTCCCCTCTGCACCTCCACTGCACCTCCCCTCTACTGTATTACCTCACACTGCACCTCCCCTCTGTATTACCTCACACTGCATCCCCTACTGTATTACCTCACACTGCACCTCCCCTACTGTATTACCTCACACTGCACCTCCCCCTACTGTATTACCTCACACTGCACCTCCCCTACTGTATTACCTCACACTGCACCTCCCCCTTACTGTATTACCTCACACTGCACCTCCCCTCTACTGTATTACCTCACACTGCACCTCCCCCCTACTGTATTACCTCACACTGCACCTCCCCCTACTGTATTACCTCACACTGCACCTCCCCTCTACTGTATTACCTCACACTGCACCTCCCCTACTGTATTACCTCACACTGCACCTCCCCTCTACTGTATTACCTCACACTGCACCTCCCCTCTACTGTATTACCTCACACTGCACCTCCCCCTACTGTATTACCTCACACTGCACCTCCCCTACTGTATTACCTCTGCACCTCCCCTACTGTATTACCTCACACTGCACCTCCCCTACTGTATTACCTCACCTCCCTCTGCTGCCTCACCTCCCCTCCCCCTACTGTATTACCTCACACTGCACCTCCCCCCTACTGTATTACCTCACACTGCACCTCCCCTCTACTGTATTACCTCACACTGCACCTCCCCTCTACTGTATTACCTCACACTGCACCTCCCCTACTGTATTACCTCACACTGCACCTCCCCTACTCACACTGCACCTCCCCTACTGTATTACCTCACACTGCACCTCCCCTCTACTGTATTACCTCACACTGCACCTCCCCTCTACTCTATTACCTGTCACCTCCCCTCTACTGTATTACCTTGACCTCCCTCTACTGTATTACCTCACACTGCACCTCCCCTACTGTATTACCTCACACTGCACCTCCCCTCTACTGTATTACCTCACACTGCACCTCCCCATTCACTGAACCTTCTTCACTCTCAGTCCCCCTACTGTATTACCTCACACTGCACCTCCCCTCTACTGTATTACCTCACACTGCACCTCCCCTACTGTATTACCTCACACTGCACCTCCCCCTACTGTATTACCTCACACTGCACCTCCCCTACTGTATTACCTCACACTGCACCTCCCCTACTGTATTACCTCACACTGCACCTCCCCCCTACTGTATTACCTCACACTGCACCTCCCCTACTGTATTACCTCACACTGCACCTCCCCTACTGTATTACCTCACCTCCCCCTACTGCACCTCCCCCCATGCACTGAACCTTCTTCCATCCAGGACAATGGCAACACTACAGACCAAACACGATATACACAATGCAAACATTTTACTTTATAATTCTCAGCTATCCTGTTTGGGATAAGGGGCAGCATTTTCACATTTGAATGAATAGCGTGCCCAGAGTAAACTGCCTCATACTCAGTCCCAGAAGCTAATACATGCATATTATTATTAGCATTGGTAGAAAACACTCTGACGTTTCTAAAACTGTTTGAATGATGTCTGTGAGTATAACATAACTCAAATAGCAGGCAAAAACCGGAGGAAAATCCAACCAGGAAGTGGGAAATCTGAGGTTTGTAGATTTTCAAAGCTTGGCCTACCGAATAAACAGTGTCTGTGGTTTCAAGTTGCACTTCCTAAAGCTTCCACTAGATGTCAACCGTCTTTAGATGGGGCAGCAGGGTAGCCTAGTGGTTAGAGTGTTGGACAAGTAAGGTTGGACCGAAAGGTTGCAAGTTCAAACCCCCGAGCTGACAAGGTACAAATCTGTTGTTCTGCCCCTGAACTGGCAGTTAACCCACTGTTCCTAGGACACCGATGAAAGTAAGAATTTGTTCTCAACTTCTTGGATATAGGGGGGCGCTATTTTAATTTTTGGATGAAAAACATTCCCGTTTTAAACAAGATATTTTGTCACGAAATGATGCTCGACTATGCATATAATTGACAGCTTTGGAAAGAAAACACTCTGACGTTTCCAAAACTGCAAAGATATTGTCTGTGAGTGCCACAGAACTGATGTTACAGAAAATACCCAGATAAAAATCTGCAAGTGCCGCATTTTTTAAAACCGCCTCATGCCAATGACTCCTTATATGGCTGTGAAGGAGCTAGGAGTTTAGCTTACATTTTCCACGTTTTCCCCAAGGTGTCTGCAGCATTGTGACGTATTTGTAGGCATATCATTGGAAGATTGACCATAAGAGACTACATCTACCAGGTGTTCGCTTGGTGTCCTCCGTCGCAATTATTGCGTAATTGTGTAATCTCCAGCTGCAGTATTTTTCCATTTGCTTCTGATGAGAAGCCAACTGCCACCACTGATAGATTATCGAATAGATATGTGAAAAACACCTTGAGTATTGACTCTAAACAACGTTTGCCATGTTTCTGTTGATATTATGGAGCTAATTTGGAAAAAGTTTGGCGTTGTAAGTGACTGCATTTTCCGGTCTTTTTCTTATCCAAAAGTGATGAACAAAACGGAGCTATTTTGTCTACAAAAATAATATTTTTGGAAAAAATGAACATTTGCTATCTAACTAAGAGTCTCGTCATTGAAAACATCCGAAGTTCTTCAAAGGTAAATTATTTTATTTGAATGCTTTTCTGGTTTTTGTGAAAATGTTGCCTGCTGAATGCTAACGCTAAATGCTATGCTAGCTGTCAATAGCTATCAATACTGTTACACAAATGCTTGTTTTGCTATGGTTGAGAAGCATATTTTTGAAAATCTGAGATGACAGTGTTGTTAACAAAAGGCTAAGCTTGAGAGCTAGCATATTGATTTAATTTCATTTGCGATTTTCATGAATAGTTAACGTTGTGTTATGCTAATGAGCTTGCAGATAGATTTACACAATCCTGGATACAGGTTTTTTCGTAGCTAAACGTGACGCAGAAAACGGAGCGATTTGTCCTAAACAAATAATCTTTCAGGAAAAACTGAACATTTGCTATCTAACTGAGAGTCTCCTCATTAAAAACATCTGAAGTTCTTCAAAGGTAAATGATTTAAATTTGAATGCTTTTCTGGTTTTTGTGAAAATGTTGCCTGCTGAATGCTAATGCTAAATGCTGCGCTAAATGCTACGCTAGCTATCAATACTGTTACACAAATGCTTGTTTTGCTATGGTTGAGAAGCATATTTTGAAAATCTGAGATGACAGTGTTGTTAACAAAAGGCTAAGCTTGAGAGCTAGCATATTGATTTCATTTCATTTGCGATTTTCATGAATAGTTAACGTTGCGTTATGGTATTGGGCTTGAGGCTGTAGTCACGATCCCGGATCCGGGATGGCTCGACGCAAGAAGTTAATGAATCAGATAAAACATTGTAGTCAGGGATCATATGAGATGTGAATAGCCAACATTTCATTCCAAAGTCAGAGTGTATTTTCTCTCTTTTCAGCTCAAACAATGGCCGCCATTGATTTCGAGAAATTTTGTGTTATTTTTTAAGTGGTTGCGTCATATTTCTGTGCATACCTTCCATTGAAGCTTGCATGGATGCTTCAAAATATGTACAAACAGAGTGCAGATTTGCGTGCTTGGAGCACAGTGTCTCTCCCCTCCTTCACCTTCTTTAACCTCTACCTCCAAATCTCCCAATCTATCCTCTCCCCTCCTCCCCCTCTCTAACCTCTACCTCCAAATCTCCCAATCTCTCCTCTCCCCTCCTCCTCCCTCTCTAACCTCTACCTCCAAATCTCTCCTCTCCCATTCTCCCCCTCTCTACCCCTACCCTTTTCACTGTCTTTCTCTCCCCATTCCCTGTCTGTCTGTCTGTCTGTCTGTCTGTCTGTCTGTCTGTCTGTCTGTCTGTCTGTCTGTCTGTCTGTCTGTCTGTCTGTCTGTCTGTCTGTCTTTCTCTCCCCATTCCCCGTCTGTCTTCCTCTCCCCATTCCCCGTCTCTCTCTCTCTCTCTCTCTCTCTCTCTCTCTCTCTCTCTCTCTCTCTCTCTCTCTCTCTCTCTCTCTCTCTCTGTCTCTGTGCAGTGAGTGTGGGTCCGTTTGACCACTCTAAAATATTGATGAGTGAATAAATACTCTGTTTCCGCTCTCTTTCTCTCCACTCCCTCCCTGCCTTTCTCTCCTCTCTCTCTTGCTCCTTCTCTCCCTTTCTCTCCTCTCTCTCTCACTCCTTCTCTCCCTTCTCTCCTCTCTCTCTCTTGCTCCTTCTCTCCCTTCTCTCCTCTCTCTCTCACTCCCTCCCTCCTTTCTCTCCTCTCTCTCTCACTCCTTCTCTCCCTTCTCTCCTCTCTCTCTTGCTCCTTCTCTCCCTTCTCTCCTCTCTCTCTCGCTCCTTCTCTCCCTTCTCTCCTCTCTCTCTTGCTCCTTCTCTCCCTTCTCTCCTCTCTCTCTTCTCTCCTCTCTCTCTCCTTCTCTCCCTTCTCTCCTCTCTCTCTCGCTCCTTCTCTCCCTTCTCTCCTCTCTCTCTCACTCCTTCTCTCCCTTCTCTCCTCTCTCTCTTGCTCCTTCTCTCCCTTCTCTCCTCTCTCTCTCGCTCCTTCTCTCCCTTCCCTCACCAGTCGGGTTGGTTCAACCTCACTAAACTGAATGATGTTCTCGCTCACACCTCTCTGTCCAATCCCTCTCTCCCATTCCTCTTTCTCACAGGGGGTCTGATTTAACTGCTGTGAAATGTTAATCAAATTGATATCTGATAGAGAGAGAGACAGAGAGAGAGAGAGAGAGAGAATGAGGGATGGAGAGAAAGAGGAATTAGAGAAAGAGGGATGGAGAGAAAGAGGGATAGATGATAGACATATATATATATATAGAGAGAGAGAGAGAGAAAGAGAGAGAGAGAAAGAGAGAGAGGGATGAGAGAAAGAGGGATAGATGATAGACATATAGATTAATAAAAAATGAAGGACTAAAAATTATGCCTCCAGAATCTCCCTGAGCTTCTCTTTCTCTGGTGTGTGTGTGTGTGTGTGTGTGTGTGTGTGTGTGTGTGTGTGTGTGTGTGTGTGTGTGTGTGTGTGTGTGTGTGTGTGTGTGTGTGTGTGTGTGTGTGTGTGTGTGTGTGTGTGTGTGTGTGTGTGTGTGTGTGTGTGTGTGTGTGTGTGTGTGTGTGTGTGTGTGTGTGTGTGTGTGGGTGTGTGTGATTCCGGAGTGCCGTCTGGAAAAGCACAGCCTCTCTTCCGCTGCAGAGGGAACACCAAGCCAGGAGACTGGTTCTACGCCTGGAGAGAGAGAGAGAGAGACAGGGAGAGAGAGATGGAGAGAGAGAGAGACAGGGAGAGAGAGAGGGAGAGAGAGAGGGAGAAAGAGAGAGAGAGAGACAGAGAGAGAGAAAGAGAGAGAGACAGAGAGACAGAGAGGGAGGGGGGGGTTGCCTAGCACCAGGGGAAGGATGGAGAACCTGTGCCAGGAGAGAGAAAAGGACGGAGAGAAGAAGAGAAAGGAGGGGGAACCTGAGCACCAGGGAAGGATGGAGACTCTGTCAGGCTGGGGCCATGCCAGGACATGATACACTGGAGAGGAAGAGAGGGGGTGGAGGAGGAGGAGGAGGAGGAGGGGGTGGAGGAGAGGAAGAGAGGGTGGAGGAGGAGAAGGAGGAGGAGGAGGAGGAGGAGGGGTGGAGGAGAGGAAGAGAGGGTGGAGGAGGAGAAGGAGGAGGAGAGGGTGGAGGAGAGGAAGAGAGGGTGGAGGAGGAGAAGGAGGAGGAGGAGGAGGAGAGGGAGGAGGAGAGGAAGAGGGGGTGGAGGAGGAGAGGGGGTGGGAGGAGAGGAAGAGAGGGGGAGGAGGAGGAGGAGGAGGAGGAGGAGGAGGAGGAGGAGGAGGAGGAGGAGGAGGAGGAGGAGGAGGAGGAGGAGGAGGAGGAGGGAGGTGGAGGAGAGGAAGAGAGGGGGTGGAGGAGGAGGAGGAGGAGGAGGAGGAGGGAGGAGAGGGTGGAGGAGGAGGAGGAGGAGGAGGAGGAGGAGGAGGAGGAGGAGAGGGTGGAGGAGAGGAAGAGAGGGTGGAGGGGGAGAAGAGAGGGTGGAGGAGAGGAAGAGAGGGGTGGAGAGGAGGGAGAGAGGAGAGGAGAGGAGAAAGAGAAGTAGAAATGGAGGAAGACAGTGAAAGTAAGAGAGGAGAAAAAATGAGGAGATTGTCACCAACGTCGTAACAACGTCAATATAATATCACCATATTCCAACACCACAACAACATCAATATAATATAACCACATTCCAACGTCATAACAACATCAATATAATATAACCACATTCTGTCACAACAACATCAATATAATATAACCACATTCCAACGTCACAACAACATCAATATAATATAACCATATTCTGTCACAACAACATCAATATAATATAACCATATTCCAACATCACAACAACATCAATATAATATAACCATATTCTGTCACAACAACATCAATATAATATAACCATATTCTGTCACAACAACATCAATATAATATAACCATATTCTGTCACAACAACATCAATATAATATAACCATATTCTGTCACAACAACATCAATATAATATAACCATATTCCAATGTCACAACAACATCAATATAATATAACCACATTCTGTCACAACAACATCAATATAATATAACCACATTCTGTCACAACAACATCAATATAATATAACCATATTCTGTCACAACAACATCAATATAATATAACCATATTCCAATGTCACAACAACATCAATATAATATAACCACATTCTGTCACAACAACATCAATATAATATAACCATATTCTGTCACAACAACATCAATATAATATAACCATATTCCAACATCACAACAACATCAATATAATATAACCATATTCTGTCACAACAACATCAATATAATATAACCATATTCCAATGTCACAACAACATCAATATAATATAACCATATTCTGTCACAACAACATCAATATAATATAACCACATTCTGTCACAACAACATCAATATAATATAACCATATTCTGTCACAACAACATCAATATAATATAACCATATTCTGTCACAACAACATCAATATAATATAACCACATTCTGTCACAACAACATCAATATAATATAACCACATTCTGTCACAACAACATCAATATAATATAACCACATTCCAACATCACAACAACATCAATATAATATAACCACATTCTGTCACAACAACATCAATATAATATAACCACATTCCAACATCACAACAACATCAATATAATATAACCACATTCTGTCACAACAACATCAATATAATATAACCATATTCCAACGTCACAACAACATCAATATAATATAACCACATTCTGTCACAACAACATCAATATAATATAACCATATTCTGTCACAACAACATCAATATAATATAACCATATTCCAACATCACAACAACATCAATATAATATAACCATATTCTGTCACAACAACATCAATATAATATAACCACATTCTGTCACAACAACATCAATATAATATAACCACATTCTGTCACAACAACATCAATATAATATAACCATATTCTGTCACAACAACATCAATATAATATAACCATATTCCAACGTCACAACAACATCAATATAATATAACCATATTCCAACATCACAACAACATCAATATAATATAACCACATTCTGTCACAACAACATCAATATAATATAACCACATTCTGTCACAACAACATCAATATAATATAACCACATTCCAACGTCACAACAACATCAATATAATATAACCACATTCTGTCACAACAACATCAATATAATATAACCATATTCCAACATCACAACAACATCAATATAATATAACCATATTCCAACATCACAACAACATCAATATAATATAACCATATTCTGTCACAACAACATCAATATAATATAACCATATTCCAACGTCACAACAACATCAATATAATATAACCACATTCTGTCACAACAACATCAATATAATATAACCATATTCCAACATCACAACAACATCAATATAATATAACCATATCACAACAACATCAATATAATATAACCATATTCTGTCACAACAACATCAATATAATATAACCACATTCTGTCACAACAACATCAATATAATATAACCATATTCTGTCACAACAACATCAATATAATATAACCATATTCTGTCACAACAACATCAATATAATATAACCATATTCCAACATCACAACAACATCAATATAATATAACCACATTCTGTCACAACAACATCAATATAATATAACCATATTCTGTCACAACAACATCAATATAATATGACCATATTCTGTCACAACAACATCAATATAATATAACCATATTCTGTCACAACAACATCAATATAATATAACCATATTCTGTCACAACAACATCAATATAATATAACCATATTCTGTATAATATAACCACAACATCACAACAACATCAATATAATATAACCACATTCTGTCACAACAACATCAATATAATATAACCACATTCCAACATCACAACAACATCAATATCAATATAATATAACCACATTCTGTCACAACAACATCAATATAATATAACCATATTCCAACATCACAACAACATCAATATAATATAACCATATTCTGTCACAACAACATCAATATAATATAACCATATTCTGTCACAACAACATCAATATAATATAACCATATTCTGTCACAACAACATCAATATAATATAACCATATTCCAACATCACAACAACATCAATATAATATAACCACATTCTGTCACAACAACATCAATATAATATAACCACATTCTGTCACAACAACATCAATATAATATAACCATATTCCAACGTCACAACAACATCAATATAATATAACCACATTCTGTCACAACAACATCAATATAATATAACCACATTCCACCACATTATAATATAACCACATTCTGTCACAACAACATCAATATAATATAACCATATTCCAACATCACAACAACATCAATATAATATAACCATATTCCAACATCACAACAACATCAATATAATATAACCACATTCTGTCACAACAACATCAATATAATATAACCATATTCCAACATCACAACAACATCAATATAATATAACCACATTCTGTCACAACAACATCAATATAATATAACCATATTCTGTCACAACAACATCAATATAATATAACCACATTCTGTCACAACAACATCAATATAATATAACCATATTCTGTCACAACAACATCAATATAATATAACCACATTCTGTCACAACAACATCAATATAATATAACCATATTCTGTCACAACAACATCAATATAATATAACCATATTCTGTCACAACAACATCAATATAATATAACCATATTCTGTCACAACAACATCAATATAATATAACCATATTCTGTCACAACAACATCAATATAATATAACCATATTCCAACATCACAACAACATCAATATAATATAACCATATTCTGTCACAACAACATCAATATAATATAACCACATTCCAACGTCACAACAACATCAATATAATATAACCATATTCTGTCACAACAACATCAATATAATATAACCATATTCTGTCACAACAACATCAATATAATATAACCATATTCTGTCACAACAACATCAATATAATATAACCATCATCAAAATCTCCTCCTCCCATCTTCTGTCACTCAACATCAATATAATATAACCATATTCTCACAACAACATCTATAATCCATCCGTCACAACCAATATAATATAACCATTCCTCACAACCTCCTATTCTCCTCAATCATCTATATAACCATATTCCAACATCACAACTCAATATAATATAACCATATTCTCACAACAACATCAATATAATATAACCATCTGTCACATCTCCCTTCTGTCACTCCCTCCTCCATATTCCTCTCCTCCCTCAATCCCTCCATTCTCCCTCATCCATCTAATCCCTTCTCCCTCCATCTATAATCCATATTCTTCACAACAACATCTGTTCATTATGTCATGTGTATTATCCATGGATTCAGGACAGTAGGGGTCAACACTTCTCCTTATAATAAGACACATTCTGTCACAACAACATCAGGCTAATATAACCACATTCTGTCACACAACACACATAATATAACTCCTTCAACACACACAACATCAATATAATATAACCACATTCTGTCACAACAACATCAATATAATATAACCACACACACACACACACAACACAATATAATACACACACTGCACAAACAACACAATATAATATTCCCATTCTTTCCCTTTTCTTTCAGACTGTTTTTTCATCTTAATTTTCTTTGTTGATTTGGTTATAATCTCCCTCCTCCTCACTCCTCAATATAATCCACATCTCTCCTCACAACAACATCCTATAATATAACCACATCCTGTCACAACAACATCTAATATCCTCTCCTCCTCTAATATAACCACATTCCAACTCCAACAACATCATCTGCCTCATCCACAACAACATATAATATAACTTCATCTGCCTCCTCCCCTAACCTCTCCTCCTCTATAACCATCCTCCTCACAACAACATCTGCTCCTATAACCATCAGTCCTC
>NW_026290854.1:0-47500 GCF_023373465.1 Oncorhynchus keta | reverse complement strand
CCTATATAGTGCACTACATTAGACCAGAGCCCTATTCCCTATGTAGTGCACTACATTAGACCAGAGCCCTATTCCCTATATAGTGCACTACATTAGACCAGAGCCCTATTCCCTATGTAGTGCACTACTATAGACCAGAGCCCTATTCCCTATGTAGTGCACTACTTTGGGCTCTGGTCATAAAGTAGAACAACATATTCAAGTTCTGTGTCTCTTTCTTTTCTCCACAACCCCAGACTGTTTCCATCTTCACTCAGAATGTATTTTCCTCAAATATATTGACACACCAACTGTCCCAGATACAGGTTCTCTCTCTCTCTCTCTCTCTCTCTCTCTCTCTCTCTCTCTCTCTATATATATATATATATATATATCTAGAGATATAGTCCATCAGTCCTCCTTCTCCTCCTCTCTCTAGAGATATAGTCCATCAGTCCTCCTTCTCCTCCTCTCTCTATAGAGATATAGTCCATCAGCCCTCCTTCTCCTCCTCTCTCTATAGAGATATAGTCCATCAGTCCTCCTCCTCTCTCTATAGAGATAAAGTCCATCAGTCCTCCTTCTCCTCCTCTCTCTATAGAGATATAGTCCATCAGTCCTCCTTCTCCTCCTCTCTCTCTCTATAGAGATAAAGTCCATCAGTCCTCCTTCTCCTCCTCTCTCTATAGAGATATAGTCCATCAGTCCTCCTTCTCCTCCTCTCTCTAAAGATATAGTCCATCAGTCCTCCTTCTCCTCCTCTCTCTCTAAAGATATAGTCCATCAGCCCTCCTTCTCCTCCTCCTCTCTCTCCAGAGATAAAGTCCACCAGTCCTCCTTCTCCTCCTCTCTCTAGAGAGAGATCAGTCAGTCTCTCTCCTTCCCTCCTCCCCTCCTCTCCTCCTCTATCCTTGGCTCTGTATAGAGATCATTCAGTCTCTCTCCTTCCCTCCTCCCCTCCTCTCCTCCTCTCTCCTCCTTGGCTCTGTATAGAGATCAGTCAGTCTCTCCTTCCTCCTCCTCCTCTCCTCCTCTATTCTTGGCTCTGTATAGAAATCATCAGTCTCTCTCCTTCCCTCCTCCCCTCCTCTCCTCCTCTATCATTGGCTCTGTATAGAGATCAGTCAGTCTCTCTCCTTCCCTCCTCCCCTCCTCTCCTCCTCTATCCTTGGCTCTGTATAGAGATCAGTCAGTCTCTCTCCTTCCCTCCTCCCCTCCTCTCCTCCTCTATTCTTGGCTCTGTATAGAAATCAGTCAGTCTCTCTCCTTCCCTCCTCCCCTCCTCTCCTCCTCTATCCTTGGCTCTGTATAGAGATCAGTCAGTCTCTCTCCTTCCCTCCTCCCCTCCTCTCCTCCTCTATCCTTGGCTCTGTATAGAGATCAGTCAGTCTCTCTCCTTTCCCTCCTCCCCTCCTCTCCTCCTCTATCCTTGGCTCTGTATAGAGATCAGTCAGTCTCTCTCCTTCCCTCCTCCCCTCCTCTCCTCCTATATCCTTGGCTCTGTATAGAGATCAGTCAGTCTCTCCTTTCCCTCCTCCCCTCCTCTCCTCCTCTATCCTTGGCTCTGTATAGAAATCAGTCAGTCTCTCTCCTTCCCTCCTCCCCTCCTCTCCTCCTCTATCATTGGCTCTGTATAGAGATCAGTCAGTCTCTCTCCTTCCCTCCTCCCCTCCTCTCCTCCTCTATCCTTGGCTCTGTATAGAGATCAGTCAGTCTCTCTCCTTTCCCTCCTCCCCTCCTCTCCTCCTCTATCCTTGGCTCTGTATAGAGATCAGTCAGTCTCTCTCCTCCCCTCCTCTCCTCCTCTATCCTTGGCTCTGTATAGAGATCAGTCAGTCTCTCTCCTTTCCCTCCTCGCCTCCTCTCCTCCTCTATCCTTGGCTCTGTATAGAGATCAGTCAGTCTCTCTCCTTTCCCTCCTCCCCTCCTCTCCTCCTCTATCCTTGGCTCTGTATAGAGATCAGTCAGTCTCCCTCCTCCCCTCCTCTCCTCCTCTATCCTTGGCTCTGTATAGAGATCAGTCAGTCTCTCTCCTTCCCTCCTCCCCTCCTCTCCTCCTCTATCCTTGGCTCTGTATAGAGATCAGTCAGTCTCTCTCCTCCCCTCCTCTCCTCCTCTATCCTTGGCTCTGTATAGAGATCAGTCAGTCTCTCCCCTCCTCTCCTCCTCTATCCTTGGCTCTGTATAGAGATCAGTCAGTCTCTCTCCTCCCCTCCTCTCCTCCTCTATCCTTGGCTCTGTATAGAGATCAGTCAGTCTCTCCTCCCCTCCTCTCCTCCTCTATCCTTGGCTCTGTATAGAGATCAGTCAGTCTCTCCCCTCCTCTCCTCCTCTATCCTTGGCTCTGTATAGAGATCAGTCAGTCTCTCTCCTCCCCTCCCCTCCTCTCCTCCTCTATCCTTGGCTCTGTATAGAGATCAGTCAGTCTCCCTTTCCTCCTCCCCTCCTCTCCTCCTCTATCCTTGGCTCTGTATAGAGATCAGTCAGTCTCTCCCCCCTCCTCTCCTCCTCTATCCTTGGCTCTGTATAGAGATCAGTCAGTCTCTCTCCTCCCTCCTCTCCTCCTCTATCCTTGGCTCTCTATAGAGATCAGTCAGTCTCTCCCCTCCTTCCCTCCTCCTCCCTCCTCTCCTCCTCTATCCTTGGCTCTGTATAGAGATCAGTCAGTCTCTCCCCTCCTCTCCTCCTCTATCCTTGGCTCTGTATAGAGATCAGTCAGTCTCTCTCCTCCCCTCCCCTCCTCTCCTCCTCTATCCTTGGCTCTGTATAGAGATCAGTCAGTCTCTCTCCTTTCCCTCCTCCCCTCCTCTCCTCCTCTATCCTTGGCTCTGTATAGAGATCAGTCAGTCTCTCTCCTTTCCCTCCTCCCCTCCTCTCCTCCTCTATCCTTGGCTCTGTATAGAGATCAGTCAGTCTCTCTCCTTCCCTCCTCCCCTCCTCTCCTCCTCTATCCTTGGCTCTGTATAGAGATCAGTCAGTCTCTCCCCCCTCCTCTCCTCCTCTATCCTTGGCTCTGTATAGAGATCAGTCAGTCTCTCCCCTCCTCTCCTCCTCTATCCTTGGCTCTGTATAGAGATCAGTCTCTCTCCTCCCCTCCTCTCCTCCTCTATCCTTGGCTCTGTATAGAGATCAGTCAGTCTCTCCCTTCCCTCCTCCCCTCCTCTCCTCCTCTATCCTTGGCTCTGTATAGAGATCAGTCAGTCTCTCTCCCCCTCCTCTCCTCCTCTATCCTTGGCTCTGTATAGAGATCAGTCAGTCTCTCTCCTTTCCTCCTCCCCTCCTCTCCTCCTCTATCCTTGGCTCTGTATAGAGATCAGTCAGTCTCTCTCCTTTCCCTCCTCCCCCTCTCCTCCTCTATCCTTGGCTCTGTATAGAGATCAGTCAGTCTCCTCCCCTCCTCTCCTCCTCTATCCTCCTGTATAGAGATCCTCTCCCCCCTCTCTCCTCCTCTATCCTTGGCTCTGTATAGAGATCAGTCTCTCTCCTCCCCTCCTCTCCTCCTCTATCCTTGGCTCTGTATAGAGATCAGTCAGTCTCTCTCCTTTCCCTCCTCCCCTCCTCTCCTCCTCTATCCTTGGCTCTGTATAACATGAAACAGGGTCACGTTATAGATGACCTGATGTCCATTGTTCCATGTGTAGAGGGCCCTCTCTCTGGGGTTGTAGTCCATCATGGAGATGTGAGAGTACTGGTTGTGGAAGGGGATGTCTGTGTACTCATAGCTGGAGGAGTTGGTGTGGTAAGCAAAGTGGACCTTCGCTCCGGCCAGATGAGAGTTGGTGACGTACAGGGTACCACAGATCATGAAGGTCTCCCCTGCACTGCGTTTAGGAAACCCTGTGTCCCAACTCTGGAGAATGTCGAGAGAACGAGGATCCAACCGACTGACCTGGAGAGAGGGAGGGAGGGAGGGAGGGGGTGAGGGGAGGGAGGGAGGGAGGAAGGAAGGGAGGGAGGAGGAACGACGGGGTGAGGGAGGGAGGGAGGGAGGGAGGGAGGGGGGAGGGAGGGAGGGAGGGAGGGAGGGAGGGAGGGAAGGACGGGGTGAGGGAGGGAGGGGGAGGGGAGGGAGGGGGAATGACGGGGTGAGGGAGGGAGGGAAGGACGGGGTGAGGGAGGGAGGGAGGGAGGAGGAAGGAAGGAAGGAAGGAAGGAAGGAAGGAAGGAAGGAAGGGAGGGAGGGAGGGAACGAGGGGGAGGGAGGGAGGGAGGGAGGGAAGGAAGGAGGGAGGGAGGGAGGGAGGGAGGGAGGGAGGGAGGGAGGGAGGGAGGGAGGGAGGGAGGGAGGGAGGGAGGAAGGAACGGGGGTGAGGGAGGGAGGGATGGGAGGGAGGGAGGGAGGGAGGGAGGGAGAAAGGAAGGAAGTGATGGGGAGGAGGGAGGGAGGGAGGGAGGGAGGGAGGGAGGGAGGGAGGGAGGGAGGGAGGGAGGGAACGAGGGGTGAGGGAGGGAGGGAGGGGAAAGGGAGAAGAGGGAGGGAGGGAGGGACACACATCCTCCCTACCAGTATGTTAGAGATGTGACTAGGGAGGGAGGATGTTAGGAGGAGACTACCTAGGGAGTATGTTAGAGAGGGAGGGAGACCAGTATGGAGGGAGGTAGAGGGAGGGACCAGGGATGGAAGAGGGGTAGGGAGGGAGGGAGGAGGGAGAGGAGTAGACTACCTAAGGATGGGAGGGAGAGGTGAGGGGACTAAGGGAGGGAGTATGGGAGGGAGGGAGGGACCTTCTAGGAGGTTAGAGGTGTAGAACACACCCGCCCTAGTATGATAGAGGTGTAGTCTCCCTACCAGTATGTTAGAGATGTAGACTACCTACCAGTATGTTAGAGATGTAGACTACCTACCAGTATGTTAGAGGTGTAGACTACCTACCAGTATGTTAGAGATGTAGACTACTACCAGTATGTTAGAGATGTAGACTACCTACCAGTATGTTAGAAGTGTAGACTACCACACAGTATGTTAGAGATGTAGACTACCTATCAGTATGTTAGAGATGTAGACTACCTACCAGTATGATAGAGATGTAGACTACCTACCAGTATGTTAGAGATGTAGACTACCTACCAGTATGTTAGAGATGTAGACTACCTACCAGTATGTTAGAGATGTAGACTACCTACCAGTATGTTAGAGATGTAGACTACCTACCAGTATGATAGAGATGTAGACTACCTACCAGTATGTTAGAGATGTAGACTACCTACCAGTATGTTAGAGGTGTAGACTACCTACCAGTATGTTAGAGATGTAGACTACCTACCAGTATGTTAGAGATGTAGACTACCTACCAGTATGTTAGAGATGTAGACTACCTACCAGTATGTTAGAGATGTAGACTACCTACCAGTATGTTAGAGATGTAGACTACCTACCAGTATGTTAGAGATGTAGACTACCTACCAGTATGATAGAGATGTAGACTACCTTCCAGTGTGTTAGAGGTGTAGACTACCTACCAGTATATTAGAGGTGTAGACTACCTATCAGTATGTTAGAGATGTAGACTACCTACCAGTATGTTAGAGGTGTAGACTACCTTCCAGTATGTTAGAGGTGTAGACTACCTACCAGTATGTTAGAGGTGTAGTCTCCCTACCAGTATGTTAGAGATGTAGACTACCTACCAGTATGTTAGAGGTGTAGACTACCTACCAGTATGTTAGAGGTGTAGACTACCTACTAGTATGTTAGAGATGTAGACTAGCTACCAGTATATTAGAGATGTAGACTACCTACCAGTATGTTAGAAGTGTAGACTACCACACAGTATGTTAGAGGTGTAGACTACCTATCAGTATGTTAGAGATGTAGACTACCTACCAGTATGATAGAGGTGTAGACTACCTACCAGTATATTAGAGATGTAGACTACCTTCCAGTATGTTAGAGGTGTAGTCTCCCTACCAGTATGTTAGAGATGCAGACTACCTACCAGTATGTTAGAGGTGTAGACTACCTACCAGTATATTAGAGGTGTAGACTACCTACCAGTATGATAGAGATGTAGACTACCTACCAGTATGTTAGAAGTGTAGACTACCTCACAGTATGTTAGAGGTGTAGACTACCTATCAGTATGTTAGAGATGTAGACTACCTACCAGTATGTTAGAGATGTAGACTACCTACCAGTATGTTAGAGGTGTAGACTACCTACCAGTATGTTAGAGGTGTAGACTACCTACCAGTATGTTCCCAGCGTTAGGTATGGAGGTGTAGACTGCCCAGAAGCCGGTCTCATCAGCCATCAGGTCTATGTCAGAAGACCCCCCCCAGCTGTAGGGGAAGGTGTTGTTGTAACCAGCTCCACTCAGACTCCTCTGGAGCACCACGTTACGGGATCGGAAGTGGTACTGCACCTACAGGGGGTCAGGGGGGGGGTCAGAGAGAGGACAGGGGGTCAGAGAGAGGACAGGGGGATAGAGAGAGGACATGGAGTCAGAGAGAGGACATGGAGTCAGAGAGAGGACAGGGGGACAGAGAGAGGACAGGGGGACAGGGAGAGAGGACAGGGGTCAGAGAGAGGGCAGGGGGACAGAGAGAGAGAGGACATGGAGACAGAGAGAGGACAGAGGGTCAGAGAAAGGACAGGAGGACAGAGAGAGGACATGGAGACAGAGAGAGGACAGGGGATCAGAGAGAGGACAGGGGGACAGAGAGAGAGGACATGGAGACAGAGAGAGGACAGGGTGTCAGAGAGAAGACAGGGGATCAGAGAGAGGACAGGGGGTCAGAGAGAGGACAGGGGGTCAGAGAGAGAGGACATGGAGACAGAGAGAGGACAGGGGATCAGAGAGAGGACAGGGGGACAGAGAGAGGACAGGGAGACAGAGAGAGGACAGGGGGTCAGAGAGAGGACAGGGGGACAGAGAGAGGACATGGAGACAGAGAGAGGACAGGGGTCAGAGAGAGGACAGGGAGACAGAGAGCAGACAGGGGGTCAGAGAGAGGACAGGGGGACAGAGAGAGAGGACATGGAGACAGAGAGAGGACAGGGGATCAGAGAGAGGACAGGGGGTCAGAGAGAGGACAGGGGGTCAGAGAGAGAGGACGGGGAGACAGAGAGAGGAGAGGGGGTCAGAGAGAGGACAGGGGGTCAGAGAGAGGACAGAGAGGACAGGGGGTCAGAGAGAGGACAGGGGGTCAGAGAGTGAGGACAGGGGGACAGAGACAGGACAGGGGGACAGAGGGAGGACAGGGGGACAGAGAGAGAGGACATGGAGACAGAGAGAGAGGACAGGGGGACAGAGAGAGGGACATGGAGACAGAGAGAGGACAGGGGACAGAGAGAGAGGACAGGGGGATCAGAGAGAGAGGACAGGGGGAGACAGAGAGAGGACAGGGGGTAAGAGAGAGGACAGGGGGAGAGAGGACAGGGGGACAGAGAGAGGACAGAGAGGGATGGGGGACAGGGGGTCAGAGAGAGGACAGGGGGTCACAGAGAGAGAGGACAGGGGGATGGAGAGAGGACAGGGGGACAGAGAGAGGACAGGGGTCAGGGGACATGGAGAGAGGACAGGGGGGAGGACAGAGAGAGAGAGGACAGGGGATGGAGAGAGGACAGGGGACAGAGAGACAGGGGGTCAGAGAGAGGACAGGGGGTCAGAGACAGAGAGGGACAGGGGGCAGAGAGAGGACATGGGAATGACAGAGAGAGGACAGGGGGTCAGAGAGGAGGAGAGGGACAGGGGGTCAGAGAGAGGACAGGGGGTCAGAGAGAGGACATGGACAGGGGGACAGAGAGGAGGACAGGGGGACAGGGGGTCAGACAGGACAGGGGACAGGGAGAGAGGGACAGGGGGATGGAGGAGAGGGACAGGGGGACAGAGAGAGGACATGGAGACAGAGAGGACAGGGGGACGGAGAGAGGATATGGAGACAGAGAGAGACAGGGACACAGAGAGAGAGGACAGGGGGATGGAGAGAGGACAGGGGGACGGAGAGAGGACAGGGGGTCAGAGAGAGGACAGGGGGACAGAGAGAGGACAGGGGGACAGAGAGAGAGGACAGGGGGATGGAGAGAGGACAGGGGGTCAGAGAGAGGACAGGGGGATGGAGAGAGGACAGGGGGACAGAGAGAGGACAGGGGTCAGAGAGAGGACATGGAGACAGAGAGAGGACAGGGGGACAGAGAGAGGACAGGGGGTCAGAGAGAGAGGACAGGGGGAC
Source organism: Oncorhynchus keta (assembly GCF_023373465.1). Lineage (NCBI taxonomy): Eukaryota > Metazoa > Chordata > Actinopteri > Salmoniformes > Salmonidae > Oncorhynchus > Oncorhynchus keta. The sequence goes on along the minus strand of NW_026290854.1, from coordinate 39,349 downwards.
GGAGAGAGGACAGGGGGACAGAGAGAGAGGACAGGGGGACGGAGAGCGGAAATGGGGACAGAGAGTGAGGACAAGAGGACAGAGAGAGGGGAGAGGGGGACTCAGAGAGAGGGGAGCCAGGGGGACTCAGAGAGAGGGGAGGCAGGGGGACTCAGAGAGAGGGGAGGAAGGGGGACACAGAGAGAGGGGAGGCAGGGGGACACAGAGAGAGGGGAGGAAGGGGGACACAGAGAGAGGGGAGGCAGGGGGACACAGAGAGAGGGGAGGCAGGGGGACACAGAGAGAGGGGAGGCAGGGGGACACAGAGAGAGTGGAGGCAGGGGGACACAGAGAGAGGGGAGGAAGGGGGACACAGAGAGAGGCGAGGCAGGGGGACACAGAGAGAGCGGAGGCAGGGGGACACAGAGAGGGGGAAACAGGGAAAACCGTGGGACACAGAGAGATTGGAAACAAGGACCACAGAAAGAGGGGATACCGGGAGACACAGAGAGAGGGGAAACAAGGACCACAGAGACAGGGGAAACAGGGGGACATACACACTGACCCCTGTTCTGTGTCCCTGTCTCCCCCGTCTCCTCGACTCCTGTCACCCCTCTCTCTCTGTCCCCCTGTCCTACACCTAACGCCGGTCTGTGTGTGTGTGTGTGTGTGTGTGTGTGTGTGTGTGTGTGTGAGTGTGTGTGTGTGTGTGTGTGTGTGTGTGTGTGTGTGTGTGTGTGTGTGTGTGTGTGTGTGTGTGTGTGTGTGTGTGTGTGTGTGTGTGTGTGTGTGTGTGTGTGTGTGTGCGCGCGCGCGTGCGCGTGCGTGTGTGTGTGTGTGTGTGTGTGTGTAGTGTAACATACCAGTATGTTGCTCTGGTGCTTGTTGTAGTACAGTGATCCGTTGTAGACCACATGACCTGTCCCGGCCCAGGGGTGAGGTAAGAGGTGCTGAACAAAATTCTGTCCTCTAGTGAAGTCTCCCATGGTCCTGTACTCTAATACACGCCTCCCCTTATAGTAACCATCCATAGACCACACCTGGAGAGAGAGAGGAGAGAGAGAAAGAAAGAGAGAGAGGAGAGATGAGATAAAGACAGAGAGAAAAGACAGAGGAGAGAGGAGAGAGAGAGACAGAGAGAGACAGAGAGAGAGGAGAGAGAGACAATGAGAGAGAAGAGAGAGAGAGAGAGAGACAATGAGAGAGAAGAGAGAGGAGAGAGAGAGAGAGACAATGAGAGAGAAGAGAGAGGAGAGAGAGAGACAATGAGAGAGAAGAGAGAGGAGAGAGAGAGACAATGAGAGAGAAGAGAGAGAGAATTAAGTTCTGTCTTCAAATTAAGTCCCATATGGTTCAGTACTCAAACACACTTAGTACCCATCCATACAGAGAGAGAGAGAGGGAGAGGGAGAGGGAGAGGGAGAGGGAGAGGGAGAGGAGAGAGGGAGAGGAGAGAGGAGAGGGAGAGGGAGAGAGGAGAGGAGAGAGGGAGAGAGGAGAGGGAGAGAGGAGAGGGAGAGGGAGAGGGAGAGGGAGAGGGAGAGAGGAGAGGGAGAGGGAGAGGGAGAGGGAGAGGGAGAGAGAGGAGAGAGGAGAGGAGAGGGGAGGAGAGGGAGAGGGAGAGGGAGAGGGAGGGGGAGGGAGAGGGAGAGGGAGAGGGAGAGGGAGAGGGAGAGGGAGAGATGGAGAGGGAGAGGGAGGAGAGGAGAGGGAGAGAGAGAGGGAGAGAGGAGAGGAGAGGGACAACATACCAGTATGTTAGAGATGTAGACTAGCTTCCAGTATGTTAGAGATGTAGACTAGCTTCCAGTATGTTAGAGATGTAGAATACCTACCAGTATGAGAGAGGTGTAGACTACCTACCAGTATGATAGAGGTGTAGACTACCTACCAGTATGTTAGAGGTGTAGACTACCTACCAGTATGATAGAGGTGTAGACTACCTACCAGTATGTTAGAGGTGTAGACAACCTACCAGTATGTTAGAGATGGAGGACAGGGTTAGGGAGACATCGGGGTGAGGGTTAAGAAGATAAAAAGAGATGTGGAGGGTATATGAGGAGAGATGTGGAGGGTATAGGGGGAGAGATGTGGAGGGTATATGAGGAGAGATGTGGAGGGTATAGGGGGAGAGATGTGGAGGGTATATGGGGAGAGATGTGGAGGGTATATGGGGAGAGATGTGGAGGGTATATGAGGAGAGATGTGGAGGGTATATGGGGAGAGATGTGGAGGGTATATGGGGAGAGATGTGGAGGGTATATGGGGAGAGATGTGGAGGGTATATGGGGAGAGATGTGGAGGGTACATGGGGTGAGATGTGGAGGGTATTTGGGGAGAGATGTGGAGGGTATATGGGGAGAGATGTGGGGGGTATATGAGGAGAGATGTGGAGGGTATATGAGGAGAGATGTGGAGGGTATATGGGGGATGAGATGTGGAGGGTATATGGGGAGAGATGTGGAGGGTATATGGGGAGGAGATGTGGAGGGTATATGGGAGAGACATAGAGATGTGGAGGGTATATGGGGAGAGATGTGGAGGGTATATGGGGAGAGATGTGGAGGGTATATGAGGAAGGAGAGATGTGGAGGGTATATGGGGAGAGATGTGGAGGGTATATGGGAGAGATGTGGAGGGTATATGAGGAGAGATGTGGAGGGTATATGGGGAGAGATATGGAGGTATATGGGGAGAGATGTGGAGGGTATATGGGGAGAGATGTGGAGGGTATATGGGGAGAGATGTGGAGGGTATATGAGGGAGGGGAGATAAGAAGAGGGGGTATATGGGGAGAGATGTGGAGGGTATATGGGGAGAGATGTGGAGGGTATATGGGAGAGATGTGGAGGGTATATGAGGAGAGATGGGAGGGTATATGAGAGATGTGGAGGGTATATAAGGAGAGATGTGGAGGGTATATGGGGAGAGATGTGGAGGGTATATGGGGAGAGATGTGGAGGGTATATGGGGAGAGATGTGGGTAGGGGATATATGGGGAAGATGTGGAGGTATATGAAGAGATGTGGAGGGTATATGAGGAGAGATGTGGAGGGTATATGGGGAGAGATGTGGAGGGTATATGAAGAGATGTGGAGGGTATATGGGGAGAGATGTGGAGGGTATATGGGGAGAGATGTGGAGGGTATATGGGGAGAGATGTGGAGGGTATATGGGGAGAGATGTGGAGGGTATATGAGGAAGGATGGACATAAGGGGAGAGATGTGGAGGGTATATGGGGAGAGATGTGGAGGGTATATGGGGAGAGATGTGGAGGGTATATGGGGAGAGATGTGGAGGGTATATGAGGAAGGGGGACAGTAAGAAGAGATGTGGAGGGTATATGGGGAGAGATGTGGAGGGTATATGGGGAGAGATGTGGAGGGTATATGGGGAGAGATGTGGAGGGTATATGGGGAAGATGGGACAGTAAGAAGAGATGTGGAGGGTATATGGGGAGAGATGTGGAGGGTATATGGGGAGAGATGTGGAGGGTATATGGGGAGAGATGTGGAGGGTATATGAGGAAGGGGACAGTAAGAAGAGATGTGGAGGGTATATGGGGAGAGATGTGAGGGTATATGGGGAGAGATGTGGAGGGTATATGGGGAGAGATGTGGAGGGTATATGAGGAGAGGGGGAGGGTAAGAAGAGATGTGGAGGGTATATGAGGAGAGATGTGGAGGGTATATGGGGAGAGATGCGGAGGGTATATGAGGAGAGATGTGGAGGGTATATGGGGAGAGATGTGGAGGGTATATGGGGAGAGATGCGGAGGGTATATGGGGAGAGATGTGGAGGGTATATGAGGAGAGATGTGGAGGGTATATGGGGAGAGATGAGGAGGGTATATGGGGAGAGATGTGGAGGGTATATGGGGAGAGATGTGGAGGGTATATGAGGAGAGATGTGGAGGGTATATGGGGAGGGATGTGGAGGGTATATGAGGAGAGATGTGGAGGGTATATGGGGAGAGATGTGGAGGGTATATGGGGAGAGATGTGGAGGGTATTTGGGGAGAGATGTGGAGGGTATATGGGGAGAGATGTGGAGGGTATATGGGGAGAGATGTGGAGGGTATATGGGGAGAGATGTGGAGGGTATATGGGGAGAGATGTGGAGGGTATTTGGGGAGAGATGTGGAGGGTATATGGGGAGAGATGTGGAGGGTATTTGGGGAGAGATGTGGAGGGTATTTGAGGAGAGATGTGGAGGGTATATGAGGAGAGATGTGGAGGGTATATGGGGAGAGATGTGGAGGGTATATGGGGAGAGATGTGGAGGGTATTTGGGGAGAGATGTGGAGGGTATATGGGGAGAGATGTGGAGGGTATATGGGGAGGGATGTGGAGGGTATATGGGGAGAGATGTGGAGGGTATATGAGGAGAGATGTGGAGGGTATATGGGGAGAGATGTGGAGGGTATATGGGGAGAGATGTGGAGGGTATTTGGGGAGAGATGTGGAGGGTATATGGGGAGAGATGTGGAGGGTATATGGGGAGAGATGTGGAGGGTATATGAGGAGAGATGTGGAGGGTATATGGGGAGAGATGTGGAGGGTATATGGGGAGAGATGTGGAGGGTATTTGGGGAGAGATGTGGAGGGTATATGGGGAGAGATGTGGAGGGTATATGGGGAGAGATATGGAGGGTATATGAGGAGAGATGTGGAGGGTATTTGGGGAGAGATATGGAGGGTATATGGGGAGAGATGTGGAGGGTATTTGGGGAGAGATGTGGAGGGTATATGAGGATAGATGTGGAGGGTATATGGGGAGAGATATGGAGGGTATATGAGGAGAGATGTGGAGGGTATTTGTGGTTGGAAAAAGGAGTAGAGAGGAAATGGAAGGAGAAACCAAGAGATGAATCCACAGACAGAAAGACAGAGAGAGAAGAGGAAACAAGAAGAACAGTATGTAGGAGCAGAAGAACAATGAAAAGAGACATGAATGAGGTTTAATTACCTAAAGTTGACAAGGAGACAAAGATGAAAGGAGTGTTAGAAAGGGAGGGAACAAGAGGAGGGGGAGGGAGAGAGAGAGAGAAAGAGAGAGAGAGAGAGAGAGAGAGAGAGAGAGAGAGGGATGAGGAGTTAGAAGGAGGAGCTGAGAGAGGGATGAGAAGAGAGGGATGAGAAGAGAGGGATGAGGAGAGAGGGATGAGGAGAGAGAATGATGAGCAGAGAGGGATGAGGAGAGAGAAGGATGAGAAGAGAGAGGGATGAGAAGAGAGGGATGAGGAGAGAGAATGATGAGCAGAGAGGGATGAGGAGAGAGAAGGATGAGAAGAGAGAGCGATGAGAAGAGAGGGACGAGGATAGAGAAGGATGAGAAGAGAGAGGAATGAGAGGAGAGAGGGATGAGAAGAGATAAGAGGAAGAATCCTTCTCAAAAAAAAAGATTTAGATGCAAGTGGCTGTTCCACTGGATGCCATAAGGATGAGTAAGTCGCTCTGGATAAGAGCGGCTGCTAAATGACTTAAATGTAAATGTAATAAGGATGAGAAGAGAGGGATGAGGAGAGAGAAGGATGAGAAGAGATAAGGATGAGAAGAGAGGGATGAGGAGAGAGAAGGATGAGAAGAGATAAGGATGAGAAGAGAGGGATGAGGAGAGAGAAGGATGAGAAGAGAGTGATGAGGAGAGAGAAGTATGAGAAGAGAGAGGGAGGAGAAGAGAGGGATGAAAGGGAGAGGGATGAGAAGAGATAAGGATGAGAAGATAGAGGGATGAGAAGAGAGAGGGATGAGAAGAGAGAGGGATGAGTTTCATGGTGTGTTTGGAGAAGGATAGACGAGTGTGAGCCCAGCTAACCGGGAACATTCCCAGAACATGAGTTAAGATTCCCCTCTCAGTTCTAAGATTCCCCTCTCAGTTCTAAGATTCCCCTCTCAGTTCTAAGATTCCCCTCTCAGTTCTAAGATTCCCCACTAGGTTCTAGATAGGGTGTTATCTAAGGATTATAACATCACGAAAACATTAAAATATTTTTTTTGATATCAACATTTAAAAAATAATGTATTAATACGAAATGTTCTCCTGACGTTCATTAAAATGTTGTGCACAACATCTGTAAAAACCACCGCAGAACATTCCTCAAACGTTCTCTTTTGGTTTCCAGGTAATGTAATAACACAGTGTACCAGTAATGTTTTCACTGAAAACCAAAATTGGTTCTGTGCAAGTTCTCGGAACATTCTTTAGGTTGCAGCAAAAGTTCACATAACACAAAAACTGTTCCTACGACCTTCTCCTCCCTGTGGGCATTCTCTCCCTGTCCCTCTCCACCTCTCCTCTGTCTCTCTCTTTTATCTCCTCCCTCGCTCAACCTTTCAGCCCCTCCCTCGCTCTCCTTTCCAGCCCTCCCTCGCTCTCCTTTCCAGCCATACTTCGCTCTCCTTTCACCCCTCACTCGCTCTCCTTTCACCCCTCACTCGCTCTCCTTTTACCCCTCACTCGCTCTCCTTTCACCCCTCACTCACTCTCCTTTTACCCCTCACTCGCTCTCCTTTCACCCCTCACTCGCTCTCCTTTCACCCCTCACTCGCTCTCCTTTTACCCCTCACTCGCTCTCCTTTCACCCCTCACTCGCTCTCCTTTCACCCCTCACTCGCTCTCCTTTTACCCCTCACTCGCTCTCCTTTTACCCCTCACTCGCTCTCCTTTCACCCCTCACTCGCTCTCCTTTCACCCCTCACTCGCTCTCCTTTTACCCCTCACTCGCTCTCCTTTCATGCCCTTCCTCGCTCTCCTTTCACCCCTCACTCGCTCTCCTTTCACCCCTCACTCGCTCTCCTTTTACCCCTCACTCGCTCTCCTTTCACCCCTCACTCGCTCTCCTTTTACCCCTCACTCGCTCTCCTTTCATGCCCTTCCTCGCTCTCCTTTTACCCCTCACTCGCTGTCCTTTCATGCCCTTCCTCGCTCTCCTTTCCTGCCCTTCCTTGTTCTCTTCCTTCGTTCTCTTTTACTCCTCCCTCGCTCTCCATTTAACCCCTCCCTCACTCTCCTTTCCTGCCATCCCCCACTCTCCTTTCATTCCATCCCTTGCTCTCCTTTTAGCCCCTCCCTCATTCTCCTTTCATCTCCTCCCTCGCTCTCCTTTCATCTACTCCCTCACTCTCCTTTCATGCCATCCCTTGCTCTCCTTTCATCTCCTCCCTCATTCTCCTTTCATGCCATCCCTCACTCAGTCTCTTCCTCCTTGCCTATCTTCTTTTTGATCTCTCTCACACTCTGCACATCCCCTGTCCTATCTTTCCCTGGTCTCTCCTCCCCTGTCCTCTCCTCCCCTGTTCCCTCTTCCCCTGTCCTCTCCTCCCCTGTTCTCTCCTCCCCTGTCCTCTCCTCCCCTGTTCCCTCTTCCCCTGTTCTCTCCTCCCCTGTTCTCTCCTCCCCTGTTCTCTCCTCCCCTGTTCTCTCCTCCCCTGTTCCCTCCTCCTCCTCCTCCCCTGTTCTCTCCTCCCCTGTTCTCTCCTCCCCTGTTCTCTCCTCCCCTGTTCTCTCCTCCCCTGTTCTCTCCTCCCTGTTCTCTCTCCCCTGTTCTCTTCTCCCCTGGTCTCTCCTCCCCTGGTCCCCTCCCCTGTTCTCTCCTCCCCTGTTCTCTCCTCCCCTGGTCTCTCCTCCCCTGTTCTCTCCTCCCCTGTTCTCTCCTCCCCTGTTCTCTCCTCCCCTGTCTCTCCTCCCCTGTTCTCTCCTCCCCTGTTCTCTCCTCCCCTGTTCTCTCCTCCCCTGTTCTCTCCTCCCCTGTTCTCTCCTCCCTGTCTCCTCCTCCCCTGTTCTCTCCTCCCCTGTTCTCTCCTCCCCTGTTCTCTCCTCCCCTGTTCTCTCCTCCCCTGTTCTCTCCTCCCTGTTCTCTCCTCCCCTGTTCCTCCTCCTCTCCTCCCCTGGTCCTCTCCTCCCCTGTTCTCTCCTCCCCTGTTCTCTCCTCCCTGTCCTCTCCTCCCCTGTTCTCTCCTCCCCTGGTCTCTCCTCCCCTGTTCTCTCCTCCCCTGGTCTCCCCCCTGTTCTCTCCTCCCCTGTTCTCTCCTCCCCTGGTCTCTCCTCCCCTGTTCTCTCCTCCCCTGGTCTCCCTGTTGAGGTGTGTGTAATTGATATATCCTGAGTGGGTTTACGTGTAAGGACTCCGTGTTTCATAATGCCTCATTAATCAATAGCAGGAAGGCCTCACAGTCCCAATTACCTACTGAAACACACACACAGGCTGAAGACAAATTCACGAATGCCAAGCCGGGGTGCTGCAATGTGACTGTCGTCATGGAGACCGAGGGGAAATGACAGTGACATGGAGGTGTGTGTGTCTCTCTGTGTGTGTGTGTTGTTTAGTCAGGGATTCATGCTGAGACAGTTCTCTTTCCCAGATGAGCCCTGCATTAACACATCACTAAACCACAGATACACTGTATATATCTATAAACACATCATTACAATATACATATCTATAAACACACTACACTATACATATCTATAAACACACTACACTATACATATCTATAAACGCACTACACTATACATATCTATGAACACACTACACTATACATATCTATAAACACACTACACTATACATATTTATAAACACACTACACTATACATATCTATAAACACACTACACTATACATATCTATAAACACACTACACTATACATATCTATAAACACACTACACTATACATATCTATAAACACATCACTACACTATACATATCTATAAACACACTACAATATACATATCTATAAACACATCACTACACTATACATATCTATAAACACACTACACTATACATATCTATAAACACACTACAATATACATATCTATAAACACACTACAATATACATATCTATAAACACATCACTACACTATACATATCTATAAACACATCACTACACTATACATATCTATAAACACACTACACTATACATATCTATAAACACATCACTACACTATACATATTTATAAACACACTACACTATACACACTACACTATACATATCTATAAACACACTACACTATACATATCTATAAACACACTACACTATACATATCTATAAACACACTACACTATACATATCTATAAACACACTACACTATACATATCTATAAACACACTACACTATACATATATATAAACACATCATTACAATATACATATCTATAAACACACTACACTATACATATCTATAAACACACTACACTATACATATCTATAAACACATCACAATACTATACATATCTATAAACACATCACTACACTATACATATTTATAAACACACTACACTATACACACTACACTATACATATCTATAAACACACTACACTATACATATCTATAAACACACTACACTATACATATCTATAAACACACTACACTATACATATCTATAAACACACTACACTATACATATCTATAAACACACTACACTATACATATATATAAACACATCATTACAATATACATATCTATAAACACACTACACTATACATATCTATAAACACACTACACTATACATATCTATAAACACATCACTACACTATACATATCTATAAACACATCACTACACTATACATATCTATAAACACACTACACTATACATATCTATAAACACACTACACTATACATATCTATAAACACACTACACTATACATATCTATAAACACACTACACTATACATATCTATAAACACACTACACTATACATATCTATAAACACACTACACTATACATATCTATAAACACACTACACTATACATATCTATAAACACACTACACTATACATATCTATAAACACACTACACTATACATATATATAAACACATCACTACACAATACATATCTATAAACACATCACTACACTATACATATCTATAAACACACTACACTATACATATCTATAAACACACTACACTATACATATCTATAAACACACTACACTATACATATCTATAAACACATCACAATACATATCTATAAACACATCACTACACAATACATATCTATAAACACATCATTACACTATACATATCTATAAACACACTACACTATACATATCTATAAACACATCACTACACAATACATATCTATAAACACATCATTACACTATACATATCTATAAACACACTACACTATACATATCTATAAACACATCACTACACAATACATATCTATAAACACATCATTACACTATACATATCTATAAACACACTACACTATACATATCTATAAACACATCACTACACTATACATATCTATAAACACACTACACTATACATATCTATAAACACACTACACTATACATATCTATAAACACACTACACTATACATATCTATAAACACACTACACTATACATATCTATAAACACATCACTACACAATACATATCTATAAACACATCATTACACTATACATATCTATAAACACACTACACTATACATATCTATAAACACATCACTACACTATACATATCTATAAACACACTACACTATACATATCTATAAACACATGAGTCAACAGATATCATTAATAAGAAGAGGGCTGGAAGAGTCTTATATGGTGAGTTACTGAGTGGCTAGGAGTCTATGTGTTACAGCTGGATGAGTCAACAACAGATATCATTAATAAGAAGAGGGCTGGAAGAGTCTTATATGGTGAGTTACTGAGTGGCTAGGAGTCTATGTGTTACAGCTGGATGAGTCAACAGATATCATTAATAAGAAGAGGTCTGGAAGAGTCTTATATGGTGAGTTACTGAGTGGCTAGGAGTCTATGTGTTACAGCTGGATGAGTCAACAACAGATATCATTAATAAGAAGAGGTCTGGAAGAGTCTTATATGGTGAGTTACTGAGTGGCTAGGAGTCTATGTGTTACAGCTGGATGAGTCAACAACAGATATCATTAATAAGAAGAGGGCTGGAAGAGTCTTATATGGTGAGTTACTGAGTGGCTAGGAGTCTATGTGTTACAGCTGGATGAGTCAACAACAGATATCATTAATAAGAAGAGGGCTGGAAGAGTCTTATATGGTGAGTTACTGAGTGGCTAGGAGTCTATGTGTTACAGCTGGATGAGTCAACAGATATCATTAATAAGAAGAGGGCTGGAAGAGTCTTATATGGTGAGTTACTGAGTGGCTAGGAGTCTATGTGTTACAGCTGGATGAGTCAACAACAGATATCATTAATAAGAAGAGGTCTGGAAGAGTCTTATATGGTGAGTTACTGAGTGGCTAGGAGTCTATGTGTTACAGCTGGATGAGTCAACAGATATCATTAATAAGAAGAGGGCTGGAAGAGTCTTATATGGTGAGTTACTGAGTGGCTAGGAGTCTATGTGTTACAGCTGGATGAGTCAACAACAGATATCATTAATAAGAAGAGGTCTGGAAGAGTCTTATATGGGGAGTTACTGAGTGGCTAGGAGTCTATGTGTTACAGCTGGATGAGTCAACAGATATCATTAATAAGAAGAGGGCTGGAAGAGTCTTATATGGTGAGTTACTGAGTGGCTAGGAGTCTATGTGTTACAGCTGGATGAGTCAACAACAGATATCATTAATAAGAAGAGGGCTGGAAGAGTCTTATATGGTGAGTTACTGAGTGGCTAGGAGTCTATGTGTTACAGCTGGATGAGTCAACAGATATCATTAATAAGAAGAGGTCTGGAAGAGTCTTATATGGTGAGTTACTGAGTGGCTAGGAGTCTATGTGTTACAGCTGGATGAGTCAACAGATATCATTAATAAGAAGAGGTCTGGAAGAGTCTTATATGGTGAGTTACTGAGTGGCTAGGAGTCTATGTGTTACAGCTGGATGAGTCAACAGATATCATTAATAAGAAGAGGGCTGGAAGAGTCTTATATGGTGAGTTACTGAGTGGCTAGGAGTCTATGTGTTACAGCTGGATGAGTCAACAACAGATATCATTAATAAGAAGAGGTCTGGAAGAGTCTTATATGGTGAGTTACTGAGTGGCTAGGAGTCTATGTGTTACAGCTGGATGAGTCAACAGATATCATTAATAAGAAGAGGCTGGAAGAGTCTTATATGGTGAGTTACTGAGTGGCTAGGAGTCTATGTGTTACAGCTGGATGAGTCAACAACAGATATCATTAATAAGAAGAGGGCTGGAAGAGTCTTATATGGTGAGTTACTGAGTGGCTAGGAGTCTATGTGTTACAGCTGGATGAGTCAACAACAGATATCATTAATAAGAAGAGGTCTGGAAGAGTCTTATATGGGGAGTTACTGAGTGGCTAGGAGTCTATGTGTTACAGCTGGATGAGTCAACAGATATCATTAATAAGAAGAGGGCTGGAAGAGTCTTATATGGTGAGTTACTGAGTGGCTAGGAGTCTATGTGTTACAGCTGGATGAGTCAACAGATATCATTAATAAGAAGAGGTCTGGAAGAGTCTTATATGGTGAGTTACTGAGTGGCTAGGAGTCTATGTGTTACAGCTGGATGAGTCAACAACAGATACCATTAATAAGAAGAGGTCTGGAAGAGTCTTATATGGTGAGTTACTGAGTGGCTAGGAGTCTATGTGTTACAGCTGGATGAGTCAACAGATATCATTAATAAGAAGAGGTCTGGAAGAGTCTTATATGGTGAGTTACTGAGTGGCTAGGAGTCTATGTGTTACAGCTGGATGAGTCAACAACAGATATCATTAATAAGAAGAGGGCTGGAAGAGTCTTATATGGTGAGTTACTGAGTGGCTAGGAGTCTATGTGTTACAGCTGGATGAGTCAACAACAGATATCATTAATAAGAAGAGGTCTGGAAGAGTCTTATATGGTGAGTTACTGAGTGGCTAGGAGTCTATGTGTTACAGCTGGATGAGTCAACAACAGATATCATTAATAAGAAGAGGGCTGGAAGAGTCTTATATGGTGAGTTACTGAGTGGCTAGGAGTCTATGTGTTACAGCTGGATGAGTCAACAACAGATATCATTAATAAGAAGAGGTCTGGAAGAGTCTTATATGGTGAGTTACTGAGTGGCTAGGAGTCTATGTGTTACAGCTGGATGAGTCAACAACAGATATCATTAATAAGAAGAGGTCTGGAAGAGTCTTATATGGTGAGTTACTGAGTGGCTAGGAGTCTATGTGTTACAGCTGGATGAGTCAACAACAGATATCATTAATAAGAAGAGGGCTGGAAGAGTCTTATATGGTGAGTTACTGAGTGGCTAGGAGTCTATGTGTTACAGCTGGATGAGTCAACAGATATCATTAATAAGAAGAGGGCTGGAAGAGTCTTATATGGTGAGTTACTGAGTGGCTAGGAGTCTATGTGTTACAGCTGGATGAGTCAACAGATATCATTAATAAGAAGAGGTCTGGAAGAGTCTTATATGGTGAGTTACTGAGTGGCTAGGAGTCTATGTGTTACAGCTGGATGAGTCAACAGATATCATTAATAAGAAGAGGGCTGGAAGAGTCTTATATGGTGAGTTACTGAGTGGCTAGGAGTCTATGTGTTACAGCTGGATGAGTCAACAACAGATATCATTAATAAGAAGAGGTCTGGAAGAGTCTTATATGGTGAGTTACTGAGTGGCTAGGAGTCTATGTGTTACAGCTGGATGAGTCAACAACAGATATCATTAATAAGAAGAGGGCTGGAAGAGTCTTATATGGTGAGTTACTGAGTGGCTAGGAGTCTATGTGTTACAGCTGGATGAGTCAACAACAGATATCATTAATAAGAAGAGGGCTGGAAGAGTCTTATATGGTGAGTTACTGAGTGGCTAGGAGTCTATGTGTTACAGCTGGATGAGTCAACAACAGATATCATTAATAAGAAGAGGGCTGGAAGAGTCTTATATGGTGAGTTACTGAGTGGCTAGGAGTCTATGTGTTACAGCTGGATGAGTCAACAGATATCATTAATAAGAAGAGGGCTGGAAGAGTCTTATATGGTGAGTTACTGAGTGGCTAGGAGTCTATGTGTTACAGCTGGATGAGTCAACAGATATCATTAATAAGAAGAGGCTGGAAGAGTCTTATATGGTGAGTTACTGAGTGGCTAGGAGTCTATGTGTTACAGCTGGATGAGTCAACAACAGATATCATTAATAAGAAGAGGCTGGAAGAGTCTTATATGGTGAGTTACTGAGTGGCTAGGAGTCTATGTGTTACAGCTGGATGAGTCAACAGATATCATTAATAAGAAGAGGTCTGGAAGAGTCTTATATGGTGAGTTACTGAGTGGCTAGGAGTCTATGTGTTACAGCTGGATGAGTCAACAGATATCATTAATAAGAAGAGGTCTGGAAGAGTCTTATATGGTGAGTTACTGAGTGGCTAGGAGTCTATGTGTTACAGCTGGATGAGTCAACAACAGATATCATTAATAAGAAGAGGCTGGAAGAGTCTTATATGGTGAGTTACTGAGTGGCTAGGAGTCTATGTGTTACAGCTGGATGAGTCAACAGATATCATTAATAAGAAGAGGTCTGGAAGAGTCTTATATGGTGAGTTACTGAGTGGCTAGGAGTCTATGTGTTACAGCTGGATGAGTCAACAGATATCATTAATAAGAAGAGGTCTGGAAGAGTCTTATATGGTGAGTTACTGAGTGGCTAGGAGTCTATGTGTTACAGCTGGATGAGTCAACAGATATCATTAATAAGAAGAGGCTGGAAGAGTCTTATATGGTGAGTTACTGAGTGGCTAGGAGTCTATGTGTTACAGCTGGATGAGTCAACAACAGATATCATTAATAAGAAGAGGGCTGGAAGAGTCTTATATGGTGAGTTACTGAGTGGCTAGGAGTCTATGTGTTACAGCTGGATGAGTCAACAACAGATATCATTAATAAGAAGAGGGCTGGAAGAGTCTTATATGGTGAGTTACTGAGTGGCTAGGAGTCTATGTGTTACAGCTGGATGAGTCAACAGATATCATTAATAAGAAGAGGGCTGGAAGAGTCTTATATGGTGAGTTACTGAGTGGCTAGGAGTCTATGTGTTACAGCTGGATGAGTCAACAGATATCATTAATAAGAAGAGGGCTGGAAGAGTCTTATATGGTGAGTTACTGAGTGGCTAGGAGTCTATGTGTTACAGCTGGATGAGTCAACAGATATCATTAATAAGAAGAGGGCTGGAAGAGTCTTATATGGTGAGTTACTGAGTGGCTAGGAGTCTATGTGTTACAGCTGGATGAGTCAACAGATATCATTAATAAGAAGAGGCTGGAAGAGTCTTATATGGTGAGTTACTGAGTGGCTAGGAGTCTATGTGTTACAGCTGGATGAGTCAACAGATATCATTAATAAGAAGAGGGCTGGAAGAGTCTTATATGGTGAGTTACTGAGTGGCTAGGAGTCTATGTGTTACAGCTGGATGAGTCAACAGATATCATTAATAAGAAGAGGTCTGGAAGAGTCTTATATGGTGAGTTACTGAGTGGCTAGGAGTCTATGTGTTACAGCTGGATGAGTCAACAACAGATATCATTAATAAGAAGAGGCTGGAAGAGTCTTATATGGTGAGTTACTGAGTGGCTAGGAGTCTATGTGTTACAGCTGGATGAGTCAACAACAGATATCATTAATAAGAAGAGGGCTGGAAGAGTCTTATATGGTGAGTTACTGAGTGGCTAGGAGTCTATGTGTTACAGCTGGATGAGTCAACAGATACCATTAATAAGAAGAGGTCTGGAAGAGTCTTATATGGTGAGTTACTGAGTGGCTAGGAGTCTATGTGTTACAGCTGGATGAGTCAACAACAGATATCATTAATAAGAAGAGGTCTGGAAGAGTCTTATATGGTGAGTTACTGAGTGGCTAGGAGTCTATGTGTTACAGCTGGATGAGTCAACAACAGATATCATTAATAAGAAGAGGGCTGGAAGAGTCTTATATGGTGAGTTACTGAGTGGCTAGGAGTCTATGTGTTACAGCTGGATGAGTCAACAACAGATATCATTAATAAGAAGAGGTCTGGAAGAGTCTTATATGGTGAGTTACTGAGTGGCTAGGAGTCTATGTGTTACAGCTGGATGAGTCAACAACAGATATCATTAATAAGAAGAGGTCTGGAAGAGTCTTATATGGTGAGTTACTGAGTGGCTAGGAGTCTATGTGTTACAGCTGGATGAGTCAACAGATATCATTAATAAGAAGAGGTCTGGAAGAGTCTTATATGGTGAGTTACTGAGTGGCTAGGAGTCTATGTGTTACAGCTGGATGAGTCAACAACAGATATCATTAATAAGAAGAGGTCTGAAAGAGTCTTATATGGTGAGTTACTGAGTGGCTAGGAGTCTATGTGTTACAGCTGGATGAGTCAACAGATATCATTAATAAGAAGAGGTCTGGAAGAGTCTTATATGGTGAGTTACTGAGTGGCTAGGAGTCTATGTGTTACAGCTGGATGAGTCAACAGATATCATTAATAAGAAGAGGGCTGGAAGAGTCTTATATGGTGAGTTACTGAGTGGCTAGGAGTCTATGTGTTACAGCTGGATGAGTCAACAGATATCATTAATAAGAAGAGGGCTGGAAGAGTCTTATATGGTGAGTTACTGAGTGGCTAGAGTCTAGTGGCTGAGTCTATGTGTTACAGCTGGATGAGTCAACAGATATCATTAATAAGAAGAGGGCTGGAAGAGTCTTATATGGTGAGTTACTGAGTGGCTAGGAGTCTATGTGTTACAGCTGGATGAGTCAACAGATATCATTAATAAGAAGAGGCTGGAAGAGTCTTATATGGTGAGTTACTGAGTGGCTAGGAGTCTATGTGTTACAGCTGGATGAGTCAACAGATATCATTAATAAGAAGAGGGCTGGAAGAGTCTTATATGGTGAGTTACTGAGTGGCTAGGAGTCTATGTGTTACAGCTGGATGAGTCAACAGATATCATTAATAAGAAGAGGGCTGGAAGAGTCTTATATGGTGAGTTACTGAGTGGCTAGGAGTCTATGTGTTACAGCTGGATGAGTCAACAGATATCATTAATAAGAAGAGGGCTGGAAGAGTCTTATATGGTGAGTTACTGAGTGGCTAGGAGTCTATGTGTTACAGCTGGATGAGTCAACAGATATCATTAATAAGAAGAGGGCTGGAAGAGTCTTATATGGTGAGTTACTGAGTGGCTAGGAGTCTATGTGTTACAGCTGGATGAGTCAACAGATATCATTAATAAGAAGAGGGCTGGAAGAGTCTTATATGGTGAGTTACTGAGTGGCTAGGAGTCTATGTGTTACAGCTGGATGAGTCAACAGATATCATTAATAAGAAGAGGGCTGGAAGAGTCTTATATGGTGAGTTACTGAGTGGCTAGGAGTCTATGTGTTACAGCTGGATGAGTCAACAGATATCATTAATAAGAAGAGGGCTGGAAGAGTCTTATATGGTGAGTTACTGAGTGGCTAGGAGTCTATGTGTTACAGCTGGATGAGTCAACAGATATCATTAATAAGAAGAGGGCTGGAAGAGTCTTATATGGTGAGTTACTGAGTGGCTAGGAGTCTATGTGTTACAGCTGGATGAGTCAACAACAGATATCATTAATAAGAAGAGGTCTGGAAGAGTCTTATATGGTGAGTTACTGAGTGGCTAGGAGTCTATGTGTTACAGCTGGATGAGTCAACAGATATCATTAATAAGAAGAGGGCTGGAAGAGTCTTATATGGTGAGTTACTGAGTGGCTAGGAGTCTATGTGTTACAGCTGGATGAGTCAACAACAGATATCATTAATAAGAAGAGGTCTGGAAGAGTCTTATATGGTGAGTTACTGAGTGGCTAGGAGTCTATGTGTTACAGCTGGATGAGTCAACAACAGATATCATTAATAAGAAGAGGGCTGGAAGAGTCTTATATGGTGAGTTACTGAGTGGCTAGGAGTCTATGTGTTACAGCTGGATGAGTCAACAGATATCATTAATAAGAAGAGGGCTGGAAGAGTCTTATATGGTGAGTTACTGAGTGGCTAGGAGTCTATGTGTTACAGCTGGATGAGTCAACAGATATCATTAATAAGAAGAGGGCTGGAAGAGTCTTATATGGTGAGTTACTGAGTGGCTAGGAGTCTATGTGTTACAGATGGATGAGTCAACAGATATCATTAATAAGAAGAGGTCTGGAAGAGTCTTATATGGTGAGTTACTGAGTGGCTAGGAGTCTATGTGTTACAGCTGGATGAGTCAACAACAGATACCATTAATAAGAAGAGGTCTGGAAGAGTCTTATATGGTGAGTTACTGAGTGGCTAGGAGTCTATGTGTTACAGCTGGATGAGTCAACAGATATCATTAATAAGAAGAGGTCTGGAAGAGTCTTATATGGTGAGTTACTGAGTGGCTAGGAGTCTATGTGTTACAGCTGGATGAGTCAACAGATATCATTAATAAGAAGAGGCTGGAAGAGTCTTATATGGTGAGTTACTGAGTGGCTAGGAGTCTATGTGTTACAGCTGGATGAGTCAACAGATATCATTAATAAGAAGAGGTCTGGAAGAGTCTTATATGGTGAGTTACTGAGTGGCTAGGAGTCTATGTGTTACAGCTGGATGAGTCAACAGATATCATTAATAAGAAGAGGTCTGGAAGAGTCTTATATGGTGAGTTACTGAGTGGCTAGGAGTCTATGTGTTACAGCTGGATGAGTCAACAGATATCATTAATAAGAAGAGGCTGGAAGAGTCTTATATGGTGAGTTACTGAGTGGCTAGGAGTCTATGTGTTACAGCTGGATGAGTCAACAGATATCATTAATAAGAAGAGGTCTGGAAGAGTCTTATATGGTGAGTTACTGAGTGGCTAGGAGTCTATGTGTTACAGCTGGATGAGTCAACAGATATCATTAATAAGAAGAGGCTGGAAGAGTCTTATATGGTGAGTTACTGAGTGGCTAGGAGTCTATGTGTTACAGCTGGATGAGTCAACAGATATCATTAATAAGAAGAGGTCTGGAAGAGTCTTATATGGTGAGTTACTGAGTGGCTAGGAGTCTATGTGTTACAGCTGGATGAGTCAACAGATATCATTAATAAGAAGAGGTCTGGAAGAGTCTTATATGGTGAGTTACTGAGTGGCTAGGAGTCTATGTGTTACAGCTGGATGAGTCAACAGATATCATTAATAAGAAGAGGTCTGGAAGAGTCTTATATGGTGAGTTACTGAGTGGCTAGGAGTCTATGTGTTACAGCTGGATGAGTCAACAGATATCATTAATAAGAAGAGGTCTGGAAGAGTCTTATATGGTGAGTTACTGAGTGGCTAGGAGTCTATGTGTTACAGCTGGATGAGTCAACAGATATCATTAATAAGAAGAGGCTGGAAGAGTCTTATATGGTGAGTTACTGAGTGGCTAGGAGTCTATGTGTTACAGCTGGATGAGTCAACAGATATCATTAATAAGAAGAGGTCTGGAAGAGTCTTATATGGTGAGTTACTGAGTGGCTAGGAGTCTATGTGTTACAGCTGGATGAGTCAACAGATATCATTAATAAGAAGAGGCTGGAAGAGTCTTATATGGTGAGTTACTGAGTGGCTAGGAGTCTATGTGTTACAGCTGGATGAGTCAACAGATATCATTAATAAGAAGAGGTCTGGAAGAGTCTTATATGGTGAGTTACTGAGTGGCTAGGAGTCTATGTGTTACAGCTGGATGAGTCAACAACAGATATCATTAATAAGAAGAGGGCTGGAAGAGTCTTATATGGTGAGTTACTGAGTGGCTAGGAGTCTATGTGTTACAGCTGGATGAGTCAACAACAGATATCATTAATAAGAAGAGGGCTGGAAGAGTCTTATATGGTGAGTTACTGAGTGGCTAGGAGTCTATGTGTTACAGCTGGATGAGTCAACAACAGATACCATTAATAAGAAGAGGCTGGAAGAGTCTTATATGGTGAGTTACTGAGTGGCTAGGAGTCTATGTGTTACAGCTGGATGAGTCAACAGATATCATTAATAAGAAGAGGTCTGGAAGAGTCTTATATGGTGAGTTACTGAGTGGCTAGGAGTCTATGTGTTACAGCTGGATGAGTCAACAACAGATACCATTAATAAGAAGAGGCTGGAAGAGTCTTATATGGTGAGTTACTGAGTGGCTAGGAGTCTATGTGTTACAGCTGGATGAGTCAACAGATATCATTAATAAGAAGAGGCTGGAAGAGTCTTATATGGGGAGTTACTGAGTGGCTAGGAGTCTATGTGTTACAGCTGGATGAGTCAACAGATATCATTAATAAGAAGAGGCTGGAAGAGTCTTATATGGTGAGTTACTGAGTGGCTAGGAGTCTATGTGTTACAGCTGGATGAGTCAACAGATATCATTAATAAGAAGAGGCTGGAAGAGTCTTATATGGTGAGTTACTGAGTGGCTAGGAGTCTATGTGTTACAGCTGGATGAGTCAACAGATATCATTAATAAGAAGAGGCTGGAAGAGTCTTATATGGTGAGTTACTGAGTGGCTAGGAGTCTATGTGTTACAGCTGGATGAGTCAACAGATATCATTAATAAGAAGAGGCTGGAAGAGTCTTATATGGTGAGTTACTGAGTGGCTAGGAGTCTATGTGTTACAGCTGGATGAGTCAACAGATATCATTAATAAGAAGAGGCTGGAAGAGTCTTATATGGTGAGTTACTGAGTGGCTAGGAGTCTATGTGTTACAGCTGGATGAGTCAACAGATATCATTAATAAGAAGAGGCTGGAAGAGTCTTATATGGTGAGTTACTGAGTGGCTAGGAGTCTATGTGTTACAGCTGGATGAGTCAACAGATATCATTAATAAGAAGAGGTCTGGAAGAGTCTTATATGGTGAGTTACTGAGTGGCTAGGAGTCTATGTGTTACAGCTGGATGAGTCAACAACAGATATCATTAATAAGAAGAGGTCTGGAAGAGTCTTATATGGTGAGTTACTGAGTGGCTAGGAGTCTATGTGTTACAGCTGGATGAGTCAACAACAGATATCATTAATAAGAAGAGGTCTGGAAGAGTCTTATATGGTGAGTTACTGAGTGGCTAGGAGTCTATGTGTTACAGCTGGATGAGTCAACAACAGATATCATTAATAAGAAGAGGCTGGAAGAGTCTTATATGGTGAGTTACTGAGTGGCTAGGAGTCTATGTGTTACAGCTGGATGAGTCAACAGATATCATTAATAAGAAGAGGTCTGGAAGAGTCTTATATGGTGAGTTACTGAGTGGCTAGGAGTCTATGTGTTACAGCTGGATGAGTCAACAGATATCATTAATAAGAAGAGGGCTGGAAGAGTCTTATATGGTGAGTTACTGAGTGGCTAGGAGTCTATGTGTTACAGCTGGATGAGTCAACAGATATCATTAATAAGAAGAGGCTGGAAGAGTCTTATATGGTGAGTTACTGAGTGGCTAGGAGTCTATGTGTTACAGCTGGATGAGTCAACAGATATCATTAATAAGAAGAGGCCTGGAAGAGTCTTATATGGTGAGTTACTGAGTGGCTAGGAGTCTATGTGTTACAGCTGGATGAGTCAACAGATATCATTAATAAGAAGAGGCTGGAAGAGTCTTATATGGTGAGTTACTGAGTGGCTAGGAGTCTATGTGTTACAGCTGGATGAGTCAACAGATATCATTAATAAGAAGAGGCTGGAAGAGTCTTATATGGTGAGTTACTGAGTGGCTAGGAGTCTATGTGTTACAGCTGGATGAGTCAACAGATATCATTAATAAGAAGAGGCTGGAAGAGTCTTATATGGTGAGTTACTGAGTGGCTAGGAGTCTATGTGTTACAGCTGGATGAGTCAACAGATATCATTAATAAGAAGAGGGCTGGAAGAGTCTTATATGGTGAGTTACTGAGTGGCTAGGAGTCTATGTGTTACAGCTGGATGAGTCAACAGATATCATTAATAAGAAGAGGCTGGAAGAGTCTTATATGGTGAGTTACTGAGTGGCTAGGAGTCTATGTGTTACAGCTGGATGAGTCAACAGATATCATTAATAAGAAGAGGGCTGGAAGAGTCTTATATGGTGAGTTACTGAGTGGCTAGGAGTCTATGTGTTACAGCTGGATGAGTCAACAACAGATATCATTAATAAGAAGAGGCTGGAAGAGTCTTATATGGTGAGTTACTGAGTGGCTAGGAGTCTATGTGTTACAGCTGGATGAGTCAACAGATATCATTAATAAGAAGAGGTCTGGAAGAGTCTTATATGGTGAGTTACTGAGTGGCTAGGAGTCTATGTGTTACAGCTGGATGAGTCAACAGATATCATTAATAAGAAGAGGTCTGGAAGAGTCTTATATGGTGAGTTACTGAGTGGCTAGGAGTCTATGTGTTACAGCTGGATGAGTCAACAGATATCATTAATAAGAAGAGGCTGGAAGAGTCTTATATGGTGAGTTACTGAGTGGCTAGGAGTCTATGTGTTACAGCTGGATGAGTCAACAGATATCATTAATAAGAAGAGGCTGGAAGAGTCTTATATGGTGAGTTACTGAGTGGCTAGGAGTCTATGTGTTACAGCTGGATGAGTCAACAGATATCATTAATAAGAAGAGGCTGGAAGAGTCTTATATGGTGAGTTACTGAGTGGCTAGGAGTCTATGTGTTACAGCTGGATGAGTCAACAGATATCATTAATAAGAAGAGGCTGGAAGAGTCTTATATGGTGAGTTACTGAGTGGCTAGGAGTCTATGTGTTACAGCTGGATGAGTCAACAGATATCATTAATAAGAAGAGGCTGGAAGAGTCTTATATGGTGAGTTACTGAGTGGCTAGGAGTCTATGTGTTACAGCTGGATGAGTCAACAACAGATATCATTAATAAGAAGAGGTCTGGAAGAGTCTTATATGGTGAGTTACTGAGTGGCTAGGAGTCTATGTGTTACAGCTGGATGAGTCAACAGATATCATTAATAAGAAGAGGCTGGAAGAGTCTTATATGGTGAGTTACTGAGTGGCTAGGAGTCTATGTGTTACAGCTGGATGAGTCAACAACAGATATCATTAATAAGAAGAGGTCTGGAAGAGTCTTATATGGTGAGTTACTGAGTGGCTAGGAGTCTATGTGTTACAGCTGGATGAGTCAACAGATATCATTAATAAGAAGAGGGCTGGAAGAGTCTTATATGGTGAGTTACTGAGTGGCTAGGAGTCTATGTGTTACAGCTGGATGAGTCAACAGATACCATTAATAAGAAGAGGTCTGGAAGAGTCTTATATGGTGAGTTACTGAGTGGCTAGGAGTCTATGTGTTACAGCTGGATGAGTCAACAACAGATATCATTAATAAGAAGAGGGCTGGAAGAGTCTTATATGGTGAGTTACTGAGTGGCTAGGAGTCTATGTGTTACAGCTGGATGAGTCAACAGATATCATTAATAAGAAGAGGGCTGGAAGAGTCTTATATGGTGAGTTACTGAGTGGCTAGGAGTCTATGTGTTACAGCTGGATGAGTCAACAACAGATATCATTAATAAGAAGAGGCTGGAAGAGTCTTATATGGTGAGTTACTGAGTGGCTAGGAGTCTATGTGTTACAGCTGGATGAGTCAACAACAGATATCATTAATAAGAAGAGGGCTGGAAGAGTCTTATATGGTGAGTTACTGAGTGGCTAGGAGTCTATGTGTTACAGCTGGATGAGTCAACAACAGATATCATTAATAAGAAGAGGGCTGGAAGAGTCTTATATGGTGAGTTACTGAGTGGCTAGGAGTCTATGTGTTACAGCTGGATGAGTCAACAGATATCATTAATAAGAAGAGGGCTGGAAGAGTCTTATATGGTGAGTTACTGAGTGGCTAGGAGTCTATGTGTTACAGCTGGATGAGTCAACAACAGATATCATTAATAAGAAGAGGCTGGAAGAGTCTTATATGGTGAGTTACTGAGTGGCTAGGAGTCTATGTGTTACAGCTGGATGAGTCAACAACAGATATCATTAATAAGAAGAGGCTGGAAGAGTCTTATATGGTGAGTTACTGAGTGGCTAGGAGTCTATGTGTTACAGCTGGATGAGTCAACAGATATCATTAATAAGAAGAGGTCTGGAAGAGTCTTATATGGTGAGTTACTGAGTGGCTAGGAGTCTATGTGTTACAGCTGGATGAGTCAACAGATATCATTAATAAGAAGAGGGCTGGAAGAGTCTTATATGGTGAGTTACTGAGTGGCTAGGAGTCTATGTGTTACAGCTGGATGAGTCAACAGATGTGCCGGGCCTGGCACAGCTCCTGGTAAATGTCCGGTACGTTCACCGGGGTCAATTAAGGAAGACATCCTCTTCGGCAAACCACTGGAAACCAGGACAAAATGAGAGGATATTTTTAAGTTCCACAGAGCTTTGTGACATCAAATGGGCTTACTTTGATGGTAAGGATGTGTTGGTATCTGTACTGATGGCGAAAAAGCCAAAACAGGGAGACATGGTAGAATGGTAACGGGTGTGCAAGCAGTTGCTCCCGATGCCACTTGGGGACACTGCAGCATCCACCGAGAGCAAGGGAATCTTGCTTTCATCTTGCTTTCAAGGGAATGTCTGACCGCTTGAAAGACGTTTTGGACACTACAGTGAAAATGGTTAACTTTGTTAAAGCAAGGCCCCTGAACTCTCGTGTATTTTCAACACTATGCAATGATAAAGGCAGCAACCATGTAATGCTTTTACAACATACAGAGTTGCGCTGGTTATCAAGGGGCAAAGTATTGACATGTTTTTTTAAAATTGAGAGACGAGCTTGAAGATTTATTTACTGACCATAATTTCCACTTCTCTGACCGCTTGATGATGATGAGTTTGTCACACGACTGGCCTTTCTGGGGGATATTTTTTGCCTGGATGATCTGAATCTAGGATTACAGGGACTCTCCGCAACTACAGATGAAGAAGGAAGTTTACATACACTTAGGTTGAACTCGTCTTTCAACCACTCCACACATTTCTTGTTAATTAACAAACTATAGTTTTGTCAAGTCGGTTAGGACATCTACTTTGTGCATGACACAAGTCATTTTTGCAACAATTATTTACAGACAGATTATTTCACTTATAATTCACTGTATCACAATTCCAATGGGTCAGAAGTTTAAATACATTAATTAAGTTGACTGTGCCTTTAAACAGAACTGTCAATTGGTGGATTTCAAGGCCGACCTTCTAACTCAGTGGCTCTTTTCTTGACATCATGGTGAAATCAGCCAAAACCTCAGAAAAAAAAACTGTAGACCTCCACAAGTCTGGTTCATCCTTGGGAGCAATTTACAAACGCCTGAGGGTACCACGTTCATATGTACAAACAATAGTACACAAGTATAAACACCATGGGACCATGCAGACATCATACCGCTCAGCAAGGAGACGCGTTCTGCCTCCTAGAGATGAACGTACTTTGGTGCGAAAAGTGCAAATCAATCCCAGAACGACAGCAAAGCACGGTGTAAAGATGCTGGAGGAAACAGGTACAAAATCTATATCCACAGTATCTATATCCACAGTAAAAATCTATATCCACAGTAAAAGGCCGCTCAGCAAGGAAGAAGCCACTGCTCCAAAGCTGCATAAAAAGCCAGACTACGGTTTGCAACTGCACATGGGGACAAAGATCGTACTTTTTGGAGAAATGTCCTCTGGTCTGATGAAACAAAAATAGAACTGTTTGACCTTAATGACCATCGTTATGTTTGGAGGAAAAAGGGGGAAGCTAAGAAGCCGAAGAACACCATCCCAACCATGAAGCACTGGTGCACTTCACAAATAGATCATCATGAGGAGTTAAAGGTAAAGCTTGGTCTCAAATGGGTCTTCCAAATGGACAATGACCCCAAGTATACTTCTAAAGTTGTGTCAAAATGGCTACACAAAACGTTTGACCCAAGTTAAACAATTTAAAGGCAATGCTACCAAATATACAAACTAATGTGAATGTGATGAAATAATAATAATAATAATATATGCCATTTAGCAGACGCTATCCAAAGCGACTTACAGTCATGACCCACTGGCGTGCGCCATGCTCTACCAACTGTACAGAAGGACCACATGAAATAAATAAAAGCTGAAATAAATCATTCTCTCTACTATTATTCTGACATTTCACATTCCTAAAATAAAGTGGTGATCCTAACTGAACTAAGACAGGGAATTTTTACTAGGATTAAATGTCAGGAATTGTGAAACACTGAGTTTAAATGTATTTGGCTAAGGTGTATGTAAACTTACGACTTCAACTGTATATTCAATGTGCTGGACAAAATGGAGGCTATGATTATGAAGTTGGAGCTCTTCTCTGTCTGCATTAATTACAACACACAGGTCTTTACATCATTCTATCATTTTTCTGTGTGCAAATGAAGTCAAGCTTACGGACAATGTCAAATGTGATATAGCGAAGCACCTGAGTGAGTTGGGGGTGCAATTACACAGGTACTTTCCCGAAATGGATGACACTTTCATGCACTTTCATGCCCTGCCTCCAGTCCACTTACCGATATCTAAACAAGAGAGCCTCATCCAAAGTGCAACAAGCAGTTCTGTGAAATTGTATTTAACGACTGCCAGATTTCTGGATTGGGCTGCACTCAGAGTATCCTGTCTTGGCAAATTGCGCTGTTAATTCACTGATGTCATTTGCAGCCATGTGCCTATGTGAGAGTGGATTCTCGGCCATCACTAGCATCAATACAGGCACAGACTGTGTGTGTGGAGAAAGACTGAGACTCTCCAATACAACTCAACACTGCAGAGTTATGTGCATCCTTTCAAACACACCCTTCTCATTAACCTGTGGTGAGATATTCACCATTTTTGATGAACAAACAAGGTTTTATACGTAAGATGGTTAAATAAAGAGCTAAATTATTATATTGTATATTATTATTTGTGCCCTGATCCTATAAGAGCTCTTTGTCACTTCTCACGAGTCGCGTTGTGACACAAACTGTCACTCATTCTGTTGCATCCTAAAATGCTGGGTTCTTTTACTGAAGACTCCGAAGCAAAATGCTGGGTTCTTTTACTGAAGACTCCGAAGCAAAATGCTGGGTTCTTTTACTGAAGACTCCGAAGCAAAATGCTGGGTTCTTTTGAAGACTGAAGAAAATGCTGGGTTCTTTTACTGAAGCAAAAAATGCTGGGTTCTTTTACTGAAGACTCTGAAGCAAAATGCTGGGTTCTTTTACTGAAGACTCTGAAGCAAAATGCTGGGTTCTTTTACTGAAGACTCTGAAGCAAAATGCTGGGTTCTTTTACTGAAGACTCTGAAGCAAAATGCTGGGTTCTTTTACTGAAGACTCTGACAAAATGCTGGGTTCTTTTACTGAAGACTCAAGCAAAATGCTGGGTTCTTTTACTGAAGACTCTGAAGCAAAATGCTGGGTTCTTTTTACTGAAGACTCCGAAGCAAATTCATAATAAACGGAACACATGTATTTAGTGTTCTCCTTAACACATTACAGTCGACTGCTCTCTACCGTGTCTTCAGCCCAACCCCTCTACTCTCTACCGTGTCTTCAGCCCAACCCCTCTACTCTCTACAGTCTTCAGCCCAACCCCCTCTACTCTCTACAGTCTTCAGCCCAACCCCCTCTACTCTCTACAGTCTTCAGCCCAACCCCTCTACTCTCTACAGTCTTCAGCCCAACCCCTCTACTCTCTACCGTGTCTTCAGCCCAACCCCCTCTACTCTCTACAGTCTTCAGCCCAACCCCCTCTACTCTATACCGTGTCTTCAGCCCAACCCCTCTACTCTCTACCGTGTCTTCAGCCCAACCCCTCTACTCTCTACAGTCTTCAGCCCAACCCCTCTACTCTCTACAGTGTCTTCAGCCCAACCCCTCTACTCTCTACAGTGTCTTCAGCCCAACCCCTCTACTCTCTACAGTCTTCAGCCCAACCCCTCTACTCTCTACAGTCTTCAGCCCAACCCCTCTACTCTCTACAGTCTTCAGCCCAACCCCCTCTACTCTCTACCGTGTCTTCAGCCCAACCCCCTCTACTCTCTACAGTCTTCAGCCCAACCCCCTCTACTCTCTACAGTGTCTTCAGCCCAACCCCCTCTACTCTCTACAGTGTCTTCAGCCCAACCCCCTCTACTCTCTACAGTGTCTTCAGCCCAACCCCCTCTACTCTCTACAGTGTCTTCAGCCCAACCCCCTCTACTCTCTACAGTGTCTTCAGCCCAACCCCCTCTACTCTCTACAGTGTCTTCAGCCCAACCCCCTCTACTCTCTACAGTGTCTTCAGCCCAACCCCCTCTACTCTCTACAGTCTTCAGCCCAACCCCTCTACTCTCTACAGTCTTCAGCCCAACCCCTCTACTCTCTACAGTCTTCAGCCCAACCCCCTCTACTCTCTACAGTGTCTTCAGCCCAACCCCCTCTACTCTCTACAGTGTCTTCAGCCCAACCCCCTCTACTCTCTACAGTCTTCAGCCCAACCCCCTCTACTCTCTACAGTCTTCAGCCCAACCCCTCTACTCTCTACCGTGTCTTCAGCCCAACCCCTCTACTCTCTACAGTCTTCAGCCCAACCCCTCTACTCTCTACAGTGTCTTCAGCCCAACCCCTCTACTCTCTACAGTGTCTTCAGCCCAACCCCTCTACTCTCTACAGTGTCTTCAGCCCAACCCCCTCTACTCTCTACAGTGTCTTCAGCCCAACCCCCTCTACTCTCTACAGTGTCTTCAGCCCAACCCCTCTACTCTCTACAGTGTCTTCAGCCCAACCCCTCTACTCTCTACAGTGTCTTCAGCCCAACCCCTCTACTCTCTACAGTCTTCAGCCCAACCCCTCTACTCTCTACAGTGTCTTCAGCCCAACCCCTCTACTCTCTACAGTGTCTTCAGCCCAACCCCTCTACTCTCTACAGTCTTCAGCCCAACCCCCTCTACTCTCTACAGTGTCTTCAGCCCAACCCCCTCTACTCTCTACAGTGTCTTCAGCCCAACCCCTCTACTCTCTACAGTGTCTTCAGCCCAACCCCCTCTACTCTCTACAGTGTCTTCAGCCCAACCCCTCTACTCTCTACAGTGTCTTCAGCCCAACCCCTCTACTCTCTACAGTGTCTTCAGCCCAACCCCTCTACTCTCTACAGTGTCTTCAGCCCAACCCCTCTACTCTCTACAGTGTCTTCAGCCCAACCCCCTCTACTCTCTACAGTCTTCAGCCCAACCCCTCTACTCTCTACAGTGTCTTCAGCCCAACTCTCCAATACATCAGTGAACTTTACAGCCCTTGAATCTCGTAATCCAATCACTTCAATGTAAGAACGGAAACCCCATTATCATTTGTTAATTCAAGAAACTCAAGCCCTGCATTCAAATCCCCATGGGCTATTTACAACCACTTTACATCTAGACTCATTAACACATAACACATTTCTCAGTCACACCACACTCCTCCCTGGGAAATTGTCACTTTCCTCTGAAAACATCCTTGAGTCTTTCACTCATCATCTCATATACAACCTGTTTACAGATCCAATCTCCGGAGGCCTCTGACCATTCTGGCCTTTCCTGATGCTCTGGGCCCTGAGGCTCACGGCCTGGCACAACCTGTGTCTCTGGGCCCTGAGGCTCACGGCTGGCACAACCTGTGTCTCTGGGCCCTGAGGCTCACGGCCTGGCACAACCTGTGTCTCTGGGCCCTGAGGCTCACGGCCTGGCACAACCTGTGTCTCTGGCCTCTCCTGACGCTCTGGGCCCTGAGGCTCTGGCACAACCTGTGTCTCTGGGCCCTGAGGCTCACGGCCTGGCACAACCTGTGTCTCTGGCCTCTCCTGACGCCTGGGCCCTGAGGCTACGGCCTGGCACAACCTGTGTCTCTGGGCCCTGAGGCTCGCGGCCTGGCACAACCTGTGTCTCTGGGCCCTGAGGCTCACGGCCTGGCACAACCTGTGTCTCTGGGCCCTGAGGCTCACGGCCTGGCACAACCTGTGTCTCTGGGCCCTGAGGCTCACGGCCTGGCACACCTGTGTCTCTGGCCTCTGACGCTCTGGGCCCTGAGGCTCGCGGCCTGGCACAACCTGTGTCTCTGGGCCCTGAGGCTCACGGCCTGGCACAACCTGTGTCTCTGGCCTCCCTGACGCCTGGGCCCTGAGGCTCGTGGCCTGGCACAACCTGTGTCTCTGGGCCCTGAGGCTCATCCTGGCACAACCTGTGTCTCTGGGCCCTGAGGCTCACGGCCTGGCACAACCTGTGTCTCTGGCCTCTCCTGATGCTCTGGGCCCCTGAGGCTCACGGCCTGGCACAACCTGTGTCTCTGGGCCCTGAGGCTCACGGCCTGGCACAACCTGTATCTCTGGCCTCTCCTGACGCTCTGGGCCCTGAGGCTCACGGCCTGACACAACCTGTATCTCTGGCCTCTCCTGACGCTCTGGGCCCTGAGGCTCACGGCCTGGCACAACCTGTATCTCTGGCCTCTCCTGACGCTCTGGGCCCTGAGGCTCACGGCCTGGGACAACCTGTGTCTCTGGCCTCTCCTGACGCTCTGGGCCCTGAGGCTCGCGGCCTGGCACAACCTGTGTCTCTGGGCCCTGAGGCTCGCGGCCTGGCACAACCTGTGTCTCTGGGCCCTGAGGCTCACGGCCTGGCACAACCTGTGTCTCTGGCCTCTCCTGATGCTCTGGGCCCTGAGGCTCACGGCCTGGCACAACCTGTGTCTCTGGGCCCTGAGGCTCACGGCCTGGCACAACCTGTATCTCTGGCCTCTCCTGACGCTCTGGGCCCTGAGGCTCACGGCCTGGCACAACCTGTGTCTCTGGCCTCTCCTGACGCTCTGGGCCCTGAGGCTCGCGGCCTGGCAACAACCTGTGTCTCTGGGCCCTGAGGCTCACGGCCTGGCACAACCTGTGTCTCTGGCCTCTCCTGACGCTCTGGGCCCTGAGGCTCGCGGCCTGGCACAACCTGTGTCTCTCCCTGAGGCTCGCGGCCTGGCACAACCTGTTCTCTGGGCCCTGAGGCTCACGGCCTGGCACAACCTGTGTCTCTCCCTGAGGCTCACGGCCTGGCACAACCTGTGTCTCTGGGCCCTGAGGCTCACGGCCTGGCACAACCTGTGTCTCTGGCCTCTCCTGACGCTCTGGGCCCTGAGGCTGCGGCCTGGCACAACCTGTGTCTCTGGGCCCTGAGGCTCACGGCCTGGCACAACCTGTGTCTCTGGCCTCTCCTGACGCTCTGGGCCCTGAGGCTCGCGGCCTGGCACAACCTGTGTCTCTGGGCCCTGAGGCTCACGGCCTGTGTCTCTGGGCCCTGAGGCTCACGGCCTGGCACAACCTGTGTCTCTGGCCTCTCCTGATGCTCTGGGCCCTGAGGCTCACGGCCTGGCACAACCTGTGTCTCTGGGCCCTGAGGCTCACGGCCTGGCACAACCTGTATCTCTGGCCTCCTGACGCTCTGGGCCCTGAGGCTCACGGCCTGACACAACCTGTATCTCTGGCCTCTCCTGTCTCTGGCGCTCTGGGCCCTGAGGCTCACGGCCTGGCACAACCTGTATCTCTGGCTCTCTCCTGGCTCTGGGCTCACGGCCTGGGACAACCTGCTCTGGCCTCTCCTGCCCTGGGCCCTGAGGCTCACGGCCTGGCACAACCTGTGTCTCTGGCCCTGAGGCTCCTGGCACAACTCTGGGCCCTGAGGCTCACGGCCTGGCACAACCTGTGTCTCTGGCCTCTCCTGATTCTCTGGGCCCTGAGGCTAACGGCCTGGCACAACCTGTGTCTCTGGGCCCTGAGGCTCACGGCCTGGCACAACCTGTGTCTCTGGGCCCTGAGGCTCACGGCCTGGCACAACCTGTGTCT
This sequence comes from Oncorhynchus keta, assembly GCF_023373465.1. Classification (NCBI taxonomy): domain Eukaryota; kingdom Metazoa; phylum Chordata; class Actinopteri; order Salmoniformes; family Salmonidae; genus Oncorhynchus; species Oncorhynchus keta. Next base: position 7,628 of record NW_026290854.1, on the reverse strand, counting down.
CTGGCCTCTCCTGACGCTCTGGGCCCTGAGGCTCATGGCCTGGCACAACCTGTGTCTCTGGGCCCTGAGGCTCACGGCCTGGCACAACCTGTGTCTCTGGGCCCTGAGGCTCACGGCCTGGCACAACCTGTGTCTCTGGCCTCTCCTGACGCTCTGGGCCCTGAGGCTCACGGCCTGGCACAACCTGTGTCTCTGGCCTCTCCTGATGCTCTGGGCCCTGAGGCTCACGGCCTGGCACAACCTGTGTCCTAACCTGTGCCTGTCACCTGTCGTAGCTCCCAAGTCCCAATCAGAAATCTTCCACTTTGACACATTCAGGTCTTCTCTTTCACTTGTCATCATTTGATCCACATGCTTCCTACACAATTTTCCCTCAGATGTCACTAAGTAGACTAAGTAGGTTACAGGACCAAGTACCCTTTTCACAACCTTTTCACAACCCCCGGATACCGGGTTCTCTCTCTTACCTCTCCGGTCAAGCACTGTTTGTTCCAATTGAAAACAAAACGAAGCGCTTGCCCACCCCTGGGTACCCGCACTGTTTGTAAACACGGGACAAGCACTGTTTGTTCCGATTGAAAACAACTGCGTGTCAGCTGATAACCTGGGTTTCACCAGTGATAATCTGGGTTTCACCACTGATAACCTGGGTTTCACCAGAGATAACCTGGGTTTCACCACTGATAACCTGGGTTTCACCACTGATAACCTGGGTTTCACCAGCGATAATCTGGGTTTCACCAGAGATAACCTGGGTTTCACCACTGATAACCTGGGTTTCACCAGTGATAACCTGGGTTTCACCACTGATAACCTGGGTTTCACCACTGATAACCTGGGTTTCACCAGCGATAATCTGGGTTTCACCAGAGATAACCTGGGTTTCACCACTGATAACCTGGGTTTCACCACTGATAACCTGGGTTTCACCAGTGATAACCTGGGTTTCACCACTGATAACCTGGGTTTCACCACTGATAACCTGGGTTTCACCAGTGATAACCTGGGTTTCACCACTGATAACCTGGGTTTCACCAGCGATAATCTGGGTTTCACCAGAGATAACCTGGGTTTCACCACTGATAACCTGGGTTTCACCACTGATAACCTGGGTTTCACCAGCGATAACCTGGGTTTCACCACTGATAACCTGGGTTTCACCACTGATAACCTGGGTTTCACCAGCGATAACCTGGGTTTCACCACTGATAACCTGGGTTTCACCAGAGATAACCTGGGTTTCACCAGTGATAACCTGGTTTCACCACTGATAACCTGGGTTTCACCACTAACCTGGGTTTCACCACTGATAACCTGGGTTTCACCACCTGGGTTTCACCAGTGATAACCTGGGTTTCACCACTGATAACCTGGGTTTCACCAGTGATAACCTGGGTTTCACCAGTGATAACCTGGGTTTCACCAGTGATAACCTGGGTTTCACCAGAGATAACCTGGGTTTCACCAGTGATAACCTGGGTTTCACCAGTGATAACCTGGGTTTCACCAGCGATAACCTGGGTTTCACCAGTGATAACCTGGGTTTCACCACTGATAACCTGGGTTTCACCACTGATAACCTGGGTTTCACCACTGATAACCTGGGTTTCACCACTGATAACCTGGGTTTCACCAGTGATAACCTGGGTTTCACCAGTGATAACCTGGGTTTCACCACTGATAACCTGGGTTTCACCAGTGATAACCTGGGTTTCACCACTGATAACCTGGGTTTCACCAGTGATAACCTGGGTTTCACCAGTGATAACCTGGGTTTCACCACTGATAACCTGGGTTTCACCAGTGATAACCTGGGTTTCACCACTGATAACCTGGGTTTCACCACTGATAACCTGGGTTTCACCAGTGATAACCTGGGTTTCACCACTGATAACCTGGGTTTCACCAGCGATAACCTGGGTTTCACCAGCGATAACCTGGGTTTCTGATAACCTGGGTTTCACCACTGATAACCTGGGTTTCACCAGTGATAACCTGGGTTTCACCAGTGATAACCTGGGTTTCACCAGTGATAACCTGGGTTTCACCAGTGATAACCTGGGTTTCACCACTGATAACCTGGGTTTCACCAGTGATAACCTGGGTTTCACCACTGATAACCTGGGTTTCACCACTGATAACCTGGGTTTCACCACTGATAACCTGGGTTTCACCAGCGATAACCTGGGTTTCACCAGTGATAACCTGGGTTTCACCACTGATAACCTGGGTTTCACCACTGATAACCTGGGTTTCACCAGAGATAACCTGGGTTTCACCAGGGTTTCACCACTGATAACCTGGGTTTCACCACTGATAACCTGGGTTTCACCACTGATAACCTGGGTTTCACCACTGATAACCTGGGTTTCACCACTGATAACCTGGGTTTCACCACTGATAACCTGGGTTTCACCACTGATAACCTGGGTTTCACCAGTGATAACCTGGGTTTCACCACCCTGGGTTTCACTGATAACCTGGGTTTCACCACTGATAACCTGGGTTTCACCACTGATAACCTGGGTTTCACCACTGATAACCTGGGTTTCACCACTGATAACCTGGGTTTCACCACTGATAACCTGGGTTTCACCACTGATAACCTGGGTTTCACCACTGATAACCTGGGTTTCACCACTGATAACCTGGGTTTCACCACTGATAACCTGGGTTTCACCAGTGATAACCTGGGTTTCACCACTGATAACCTGGGTTTCACCACTGATAACCTGGGTTTCACCACTGATAACCTGGGTTTCACCACTGATAACCTGGGTTTCACCACTGATAACCTGGGTTTCACCAGTGATAACCTGGGTTTCACCACTGATAACCTGGGTTTCACCACTGATAACCTGGGTTTCACCACTGATAACCTGGGTTTCACCACTGATAACCTGGGTGATAACCTGGGTTTCACCACTGATAACCTGGGTTTCACCACTGATAACCTGGGTTTCACCACTGATAACCTGGGTTTCACCACCACCACTGATAACCTGGGTTTCACCACTGATAACCTGGGTTTCACCACTGATAACCTGGGTTTCACCACTGATAACCTGGGTTTCACCACTGATAACCTGGGTTTCACCAGTGATAACCTGGGTTTCACCACTGATAACCTGGGTTTCACCTGGGTGATAACCTGGGTTTCACCAGTGATAACCTGGGTTTCACCACTGATAACCTGGGTTTCACCACTGATAACCTGGGTTTCACCAGTGATAACCTGGGTTTCACCACTGATAACCTGGGTTTCACCAGTGATAACCTGGGTTTCTGGGTTTCACCACTGATAACCTGGGTTTCACCACTGATAACCTGGGTTTCACCACTGATAACCTGGGTTTCACCACTGATAACCTGGGTTTCACCTGGGTTTCACCAGTGATAACCTGGGTTTCACCACTGATAACCTGGGTTTCACCACTGATAACCTGGGTTTCACCAGAGATAACCTGGGTTTCACCACTGATAACCTGGGTTTCACCACTGATAACCTGGGTTTCACCAGTGATAACCTGGGTTTCACCACTGATAACCTGGGTTTCACCACTGATAACCTGGGTTTCACCACTGATAACCTGGGTTTCACCACTGATAACCTGGGTTTCACCACTGATAACCTGGGTTTCACCACTGATAACCTGGGTTTCACCACTGATAACCTGGGTTTCAACCTGGGTTTCACCACTGATAACCTGGGTTTCACCACTGATAACCTGGGTTTCACCACTGATAACCTGGGTTTCACCAGTGATAACCTGGGTTGATACCTGGGTTTCACTGATAACCTGGGTTTCACCACTGATAACCTGGGTTTCACCACTGATAACCTGGTTTCACCAGCGATAACCTGGGTTTCACCACTGATAACCTGGGTTTCACCACTGATAACCTGGGTTTCATAACCTGGGTTTCTGATAACCTGGGTTTCACCACTGATAACCTGGGTTTCACCACTGATAACCTTTCACCAGGGTTTCACCATAACCTGGGTTTCACCAGTGATAACCTGGGTTTCACCACTGATAACCTGGGTTTCACTGATAACCTGGGTTTCACCAGTGATAACCTGGGTTTCACCACTGATAACCTGGGTTTCACCACTGATAACCTGGGTTTCACCACTGATAACCTGGGTTTCACCACTGATAACCTGGGTTTCACCACTGATAACCTGGGTTTCACCACTGATAACCTGGGTTTCACCACTGATAACCTGGGTTTCACCACTGATAACCTGGGTTTCACCAGTGATAACCTGGGTTTCACCAGTGATAACCTGGGTTTCACCACTGATAACCTGGGTTTCACCAGTGATAACCTGGGTTTCACCACTGATAACCTGGGTTTCACCACTGATAACCTGGGTTTCCCTGGGTTTCACCACTGATAACCTGGGTTTCACCAGTGATAACCTGGGTTTCACCACTGATAACCTGGGTTTCACCACTGATAACCTGGGTTTCACCACTGATAACCTGGGTTTCACCACTGATAACCTGGGTTTCACCACTGATAACCTGGGTTTCACCACTGAGTGATAACCTGGGTTTCACCAGATAACCTGGGTTTCACCACTGATAACCTGGGTTTCACCAGTGATAACCTGGGTTTCACCACTGATAACCTGGGTTTCACCAGTGATAACCTGGGTTTCACCACTGATAACCTGGGTTTCACCAGCTGATAACCTGGGTTTCACCAGTGATAACCTGGGTTTCACCACTGATAACCTGGGTTTCACCAGTGATAACCTGGGTTTCACCACTGATAACCTGGGTTTCACCAGCTGATAACCTGGGTTTCACCACTGATAACCTGGGTTTCACCACTGATAACCTGGGTTTCCCACTGATAACCTGGGTTTCACCACTGATAACCTGGGTTTCACCACTGATAACCTGGGTTTCACCACTGATAACCTGGGTTTCACCACTGATGAACCTGGGTTTCACCACTGATAACCTGGGTTTCACCACTGATAACCTGGGTTTCACCAGTGATAACCTGGGTTTCACCACTGATAACCTGGGTTTCACCACTGATAACCTGGGTTTCACCACTGATAACCTGGGTTTCACCACTGATAATCTGGGTTTCACCACTGATAACCTGGGTTTCACCACTGATAACCTGGGTTTCATAACCTGGGTTTCACCACTGATAACCTGGGTTTCACCACTGATAACCTGGGTTTCACCATGATAACCTGGGTTTCACCACTGATAACCTGGGTTTCACCACTGATAACCTGGGTTTCACCACTGATAACCTGGGTTTCACCACTGATAACCTGGGTTTCACCACTGATAACCTGGGTTTCACCAGCTGATAACCTCACCAGTGATAACCTGGGTTTCACCACTGATAACCTGGGTTTCACCACTGATAACCTGGGTTTCACCACTGATAACCTGGGTTTCACCACTGATAACCTGGGTTTCACCACTATAACCTTGTTCTAACCTGTAACCTGGGTTTTAGAGAACAACTTGCTGGAGTTTTTCCAGTTGTGTCATGCTGCGTGGAAAACTCCCCACCCCCTGTAGACCGCTGATGACATTCCCTCCAGAGCCTGTTTACATTCTGTACAAGTCGCTCTACCCTGATAGAAGCTGATGTGTTTCACCCCCCATTCAACTGGAACAATGTCCCATCTCTTTTCTGAGCTGTGGCCCATTGTGAAACACACTCTCAATACCCTGTAGGCTGAGAACATTCCCCGGAGTGTCTCTACCCTGTAGGCTGAGAACATTCCCCGGAGTGTCTCTACCCTGTAGGCTGAGAACATTCCCGGAGTGTCTCTACCCTGTTTCACCACTGAGAACATTCCCGGATGTCTCTACCCTGTAGGCTGAGAACATTCCCCGGAGTGTCTCTACCCTGTAGGCTGAGAACATTCCCCGGAGTGTCTCTACCCTGTAGGCTGAGAACATTCCCCGGAGTGTCTCTACCCTGTAGGCTGAGAACATTCCCCGGAGTGTCTCTACCCTGTAGGCTGAGAACATTCCCCGGAGTGTCTCTACCCTGTAGGCTGAGAACATTCCCCGGAGTGTCTCTACCCTGTAGGCTGAGAACATTCCCCGGAGTGTCTCTACCCTGTAGGCTGAGAACATTCCCCGGAGTGTCTCTACCCTGTAGGCTGAGAACATTCCCCGGATTGTCTCTACCCTGTAGGCTGAGAACATTCCCCGGAGTGTCTCTACCCTGTAGGCTGAGAACATTCCCCGGAGTGTCTCTACCCTGTAGGCTGAGAACATTCCCCGGAGTGTCTCTATCCTGTAGGCTGAGAACATTCCCCAGAGTGTCTCCACCCTGTAGGCTGAGAACATTCCCCGGAGTGTCTCTACCCTGTAGGCTGAGAACATTCCCCGGATTGTCTCTACCCTGTAGGCTGAGAACATTCCCCGGAGTGTCTCTACCCTGTAGGCTGAGAACATTCCCCGGAGTGTCTCTATCCTGTAGGCTGAGAACATTCCCCGGAGTGTCTCTATCCTGTAGGCTGAGAACATTCCCCGGAGTGTCTCTACCCTGTAGGTTGAGAACATTCCCCAGAGTGTCTCTACCCTGTAGGCTGAGAACATTCCCCGGAGTGTCTCTACCCTGTAGGCTGAGAACATTCCCCGGAGTGTCTCTACCCTGTAGGCTGAGAACATTCCCCGGATTGTCTCTACCCTGTAGGCTGAGAACATTCCCCGGAGTGTCTCTACCCTGTAGGCTGAGAACATTCCCCGGAGTGTCTCTACCCTGCAGGCTGAGAACATTCCCCGGGGTGTCTCCACCCTGTAGGCTGAGAACATTCCCCGGAGTGTCATCTACCCTGCCCTAGGCTTTTGACCATGCCCTAGAACATGCCCGTGGGTTTCTTTTGACCCTGTAGGCTGATTTTGAACATTCCCGTGGGTTGTCATCTTTGACCCTGTAGTGCTGAGAACATTCCCCGGAGTGTCATCTACCCTGCCCCTAGGCTGAGAACATTCCCCTAGGAGTGTCTCTTGACCATGCAGGCTGAGTTTCATTTTGACCATGCCCTAGTGTTTCTTTTGACCGTGGCTGTAGGTGAATTGTTCCTCACACACTTTGACCATGCCAGTGTGAGTACCATCTGGGTTTCTACGACCATGCTGGTGCTTTCCTTTTTGACCAAAATCTACATGGATGACCATGCCCTAGGGCCTTCATTTTGACCAGGCCATTTTTTCATTTTGACCATGCCTACTGGTTTTCATTTTGACCATGCCTATTGGGTTTCATTTTGCCACCATGGCTCCTTCCAAGAGTTTTCATTTTGACCATGCCCTAGTGGGTTTTCATTTTGACCATGCCCTAGTGGGTTTTCATTTTGACCATGCCTAGTGGGTTTTCATTTTGACCATGCCCTAGTGGGTTTCATTTTGACCATGCCCTAGTGGGTTTTCATTTTGACCATGCCTAGTGGGTTTTCATTTTGACCATGCCCTAGTGGGTTTTCATTTTGACCATGCCCTAGTGGGTTTTCATTTTGACCATGCCCTAGTGGGTTTTCATTTTGACCATGCCCTAGTGGGTTTTGATTTTGACCATGCCCTAGTGGGTTTTCATTTTGACCATGCCCTAATGGGTTTTCATTTTGACCA